>NC_140951.1:39164597-39297097 GCF_014529385.1 Adiantum capillus-veneris | reverse complement strand
AATTGTATAGCACTTTGACTATCACAATAAAACACAGGCATCTCTTCTTTGATTCCCAAATCTGTTACTAGTCGATTAAGCCAAATGTAAAGACATACCCTGACGTAGACCTTTGGTTGTCTAAGTCACCTTCATAATCTGAGTCTGTAAAACCCTTTACACTTAGCTCCTGACTCCCATAGCATATACGCATACTCTTTGTAGCTTTCAGGTATCTCAATATTCCTTTCACTGCCTCCCAATGTTTCTTGCCTGGGTTTGACATGTATCGACTTACTACTCCCACTGCAAATGCAATGTCTGGGCGAGTAGCAATCATTGCATACATCAAACTACCCACTGCAGACGCATATGGAATCTTATCCATTTCAACCTGTTCTTCCTCAGACACAGGACAATCTTGTTTGCTAAGTTTCACATATGGTGCCAATGGAACACTCAATGCCTTTCCCTTCTCCATATTGAAACGTTGCAAAACCTTGTCAATATACTTTGTTTGAGATAACCAAATCAACTTCTTTGATCTGTCTCTCTCAATGCGCATACCAAGTATATGACTTGCCTCACCCATGTCTTTCATGTCAAACGATTTTGCCATCTTTGACTTCAAAGCTGAAATTTCTTCCAAGTGCTTGCCAGCAATCAACATGTCATCCACATACAAAATAAGGATCAGCCAACTACCATCCTTAGCCTTCTTTGTATATAGATAGTGATCGAACTCACTACGTTTGTAGCCTTGAGAAAGCATAAACTTGTGGAATTTATGGTACCATGCCCTCGGTGATTGTTTTAAGCCATAAAGACTCTTTAACAACTGGCATACCCAATCTTCCTTGCCTTTCTCAACAAACCCTTCTGGCTGTTGCATGTAAATTTCCACATCTAAATCACCATGCAAGAACGCTGTCTTGACATCCATTTGGTGCAACACCAAATCTAATATGGCAACCAATGCAAGAAAGCATCTCAATGTAGTCATCTTGACCACCGGAGAGAAGACTTCATCAAAGTCAATGCCTTGTTCTTGCTTAAAGCCCTTGGCAACAAGCCTTGCTTTGTACTTTGGCTGACTATCATGAGCGGTGATCTTATACTTGTAAACCCATTTACAAGGTAGAGCCTTTTTTCCCTGTGGTAATTTAACTAGCTTCCATGTCTTGTTTTTATGCAGAGCTGTCATCTCTGACTGCATGGCCAATTGCCAATTCCCGGAGTCCTTCATTTGCACTGCTTCCTTGTAACATGAAGGCTCATTGCAATCAGTCAACATGACATAGTTCATAGATGGAACAAACCTATCAGGAGGTCACGTGACACGTCCAGATCTACGCACAATAGGTGGCTCAGGCTCAGCCACAACCTGTGGCTCCACTCTATCCTGTCCTTGCTCCTCTTGAGCCCTGACATTTTGTCTTGCACGTGCAGGTCCATCTTCTTGGAAGACAACTCTTCTAATCTCTCAACCCTCTCTGGTTTAGAATGATATTTGGATTCATTAAAGTGAACATCATTGCTGTGGACAACCTTTCTGGATTCGGGATCCCAAAGTCTGTACCCCATCTCACCAGAATTACCATAGCCTAGAAAGATGCACTTTCTACTCTTTGGCTCAAGTTTGTTCCTAAATTCCTTTGGAACGTGAGTATATGCCTCACAGCCAAAGACTTTGAGATGCTTGTATGAGGGCATTTTGCCTGACCATACCATCTCTAGCACTGAATCCTTCTGCAAAACCTTGCTAGGAGATCTATTTACAAGATGAACAATTGTTGATACAGCTTCAGCCCAAAACCCATTTGGCAGCTGTGCATTAGACAACATACTTCTGACCTTCTCTTGTATGGTCCTATTCATCTTCTCAGCAACACCATTTTGAGGAGGATTGTAAGGAGCAGTAAGTTCACGTTTTATACCTTTTGACTCACAAAAGTCCTGAAAGGCCTTTGAAACATACTCTCCACCATTGTCAGTGCGTAAGCATTTAAGCTTCTTGCCACGCTGATTGTCCACAAGTGTCACAAACGTTTTGAAAACACTAAACGCTTCATCCTTGTGCTTGAGAAAGTAAACCCATACTTTCCTCGAGTAATCATCTATAAATGTCAAGTAAGAAGCTCCCCCTAGACATAGGTTAGGCATAGGTCCACACAAATCACTATGAACAAGTGCCAATTGTGTATCTCTTCTACTGCTTCTATGCTTATGTGGCTGCTGTGTTTGCTTACCATACAGACAATGTTCACAGAATTCAAAATCATTAAATGAAAAGCCAGGCAAATAACCAGAACGAGACAAGATTTTCATTCCCTTATTGGACATATGTCCTAATCGGCTATGCCACAAAGAAACGTTCGGCTGCTCGGTTACATTGATTACATTTTTAGAGACATTTGATACATAAATCATGTAAAGTCCTCCAGACTTTACTCCATGTGCTATTGTCATAGAACCCTTGGATATCTTCCACATGTTCTGTCCAAAAATGATGACGTAGCCAGCATCATCAAGTAAACCTGTGCTGATCATGGTCTTTGTAATTGAGGGAACATGTCTCACATTCTTCAGCGTGAAAGAAGAGCCATTCTGAAACTTCAATTGAACATCTCCAACACCTAAGATCTCACATGTCTGCCCATTGCCTAGTCGAACATGATCTTTAGTGGTCACATAAGAAGTAAACCACTCCTTGTTTGGAGACACATGAAGTGATGCCCCTGAGTCTATAATCCAGTCACTCAGTGCATTTCCATCAGATGCTGTAAGAAGAGCTGAGTCCATTGTATTCTTCAAGAAGTAGATGTCTCCTGACACTAGACTGTCATCCTCTGCAACAGTGTTTGTCACCTTTATTTCTTGAATCTTCACTGAGGACTTGTTCTTCTCACCATGGTCTTCAGCTTTCTCTTTGCCTTTTTCTGCTTTCCATTCTCTGCAGTCTCTTTTCATGTGACCCTTCTTGCCACAATGGTAGCATTCTATGTCACTCTTGCCTTTAGCACTGCGGGACTTGCTACGAGACTGATTCCTCTTTCCACCTTTGTACTTTTCTTTGGTCCTTCCCCTGACAACTAAGGCTGTTCCTTTGCCTTTGTCCATTGTCTTTCTATTGGTTTCTTCAGTAAGCAGACTTCCTTCTACACCTGCTATGTTCAAACTATCTGGAGGTGTAGAATTACTCAAAGCTGTGCGAAAAGTGTCCCAAATTTCCGGCAATGTGATCAACAGGAACATAGCTCTAGCAGGTTCATCAAACTTGACACCTTTGCCTTTGTCCATTGTCTTTCTATTGGTCAACTAAGGCTGTTCCTTTGCCTTTGTCCATTGTCTTTCTATTGGTTTCTTCAGTAAGCAGACTTCCTTCTACACCTGCTATGTTCAAACTATCTGGAGGTGTAGAATTACTCAAAGCTGTGGAAAAGTGTCCCAACTTTCCGGCAATGTGATCAATAGGAACATAGCTCTAACAGGTTCATCAAACTTGACACCTTGAGCTGACAACTGACTATAGATTGTGTTGAATTCATTCAGATGATTGGACATAGGTGTCCTTCTTTCATCTTCAAGTCAACAAGCTTCTTAAGACAGTATACCTATGAAGCTGCACTCTGCTCTCATAAAGATCACTCAGCTTTAACCATGCTTGATAAGCCGACATCTCGTCTGCTACATTGAAGTTAACGCTTTCTGCCAAAGTGAGCATAATGGTAGAAAGTGCCAATCTTCCATTTCGCTCCATTCATCTTCGTCCATATCTTCTGGTTTTATGCCCTTGAGCTTTATAGGTTTAATCTTCTTCTTTTGTACCAACACGTGCCAAATCTGCTTCTTCCACAATGGGAAATTGGTTCCATCCAGCTTCTTGATATTGTAAAGAGCAGTGTCCTGTGATCCAGCCATAGCTACGCTACACAGTAGTTTACTTTTCTGGGAAAAATTCGGCAAAGTTTCCCACTGCCCCTGTAACTGACCTCTGAACCAATATCAACCTGATGAACTAGTGGATGTCGCCTATAGTCTGTGTGTAGATGCGCCCGTGTCGTATGTGACACGCCTCCAAGAACCGTGAGCCGTCCTTCGATGTGTAGACAGCCACAAATCAACACTTTGGGAGTGTCGATATCCTCAGCACCTGCAGTCGTAGGTCGAAAACCCAAATTTGCAGAGTCGGATCTGCACTTGTCGAGACCACGTAGTTGAAAATGGCATGTGCAGACCTTTGTCGAAGCCGAACGGTGGCCGAGATGACCCTAGAATGAAATTCTGACAACACCGGGCCCTTCGAGTTCGCCCACGATATTTGGGGCCGTGTCTTCGCCTGTCGAATTTCACTCCAATCTGAGTTGGTGACTCTAGCCTCCTGCAGTGCTGCCCCGAGCCTCGATCTGAGCTCTGATACCAGTTGAAGGAGTACGAGCGGAAGTGCGACGCGAGAGAGAGTGCGAGAAGAAGAGCACGATGATATGGTGAACTCGCTCTACTGTAATGTGTAGAGCATAGTGAGTTCTTATTAGGTTTTTACAAAAGAATATGTGTACATACCTGGCGGCCCGCCCACTTACCTGGGCGACCACATTGGGCTCTATACCCCAACAAAGCTATGGGAAAAGCAATGGCCGGAGGAAAGGTGGGAGCAAGTATTGGAGTACATATGGAAGCCAAAGGTTCCGCAGCACATGAAGGTCTTTCTATGGAAGGTAATTTGGGGTGCTCTACCGACGGGGGTGAAGATTCAAGAGAGAGGGATTGGGTCAGATCGATGCTTAGTGTGCAGGATGGCTAGAGAAGATTTGGCCCACCTATTCATGGACTGCCCAACTATTAAAGGCCTCGTAGGGAAAATATGCAAGTGGGTCCAAAGAACATGGAAAATTAGGTTCTTCAAGACTGACCTATTCCTTGGAGGCAAGAATTCAGGAAGTCTTGCCCTCCTCGTTAGCACTCAAATTGTCAGATATTTCTTCTTACATAATGTATGGCAGACAAGGAACCGGCGTGTGTTTGAAGGAGGTGACGGACGCAAAGCGGACCCCGAACCCCGACGGCCTCTAAAACGCCGGGGATTGAATGGCGCGCCTCAAGCCTGCCACGGTAAAGTGAAGAGGGGGCACCACCTAGCTTTGAGCTGCTAGGACGCAAAACCAAGATGATATGAACACCGCAAACCTACACACACACACACAACACAACAGAGAGAGAGAGAGAGAGAGAGAGAGGAGAGAGAGAGAGAGAGAGAGAGGAGAGAGAGAGAGGAGAGAGAGAACATTTTGCAAATGATGAAAACCCTCGGGGGTGTGAGGGTGAATTATTTCTGCAATATTTACAAGGTGGCATGCCGTGGTGGTAGAGAGGTAGGGGAGGAGGTGGTGCAACCTACTTGGTGAGTTCTCTAAGACGGCTCAATGATTGTGAATACTTACCACCAAGAGCGTGCATACGTGTGTGCATCGACCATTGGAGTCGAGAGATGGATGTGGTTCCCTTCGTATGGTGCAATTCCAAGGCAAACCCAACACACAAGCCCCCTCCCCGTGATGGTGATAGTGTCAATCCTTCCCACTACACTCTACCAAATGCTTGGTTCCTCATGAATTGGCCCCCCGATAGTCACCTCTCAGTGCTAATTTATAGGTGTTGGCTGCTTGGATTATGGTAATCCCAGTGTGGTTAGGGTAAGCTTAATCGGGGAGACAAAGCAAGTGGTGGGCCCACTGTGGTTGACCCTTGCTTTGTTTTGGGAGGTTATTTAAAGATGGGAATCTCTAGGTGGGCCTTGTGGACCATCACCTAGAGAGAGGATATTTACAAAAAAATGTAAATTTACAATGGCTCGGGTGAAAACTGAAGATAATGATGAAAATAACCTATAAATTACTGGGATGGCATCGTGGTTGCGTGTTGCCGGTGAATGGCGTGCTGCTGGTGGTCGGTGTCGAGACGTACTTCTTTTTGGAGTCGGCCGGGCATGCCTTCGGCTTATTTTCTCTTTTTGTTGTTGGCGGCGCGTGCTTTGGGTCCTTCTTCTTTTGTTTGTTCATGTCGTAGTCATTTTTCTTCGTTGTATCTGTGGTGCGGTGCGTATATGCGTGTGTGTGTGTGTATGTATTCGTGCATGAGGGTGGGTTGTGTGTGTTTTGTATAGGTATGTGTGTGTGAAAACGTGCGTGGGAAGGGTGGCTTTATATATATACATATATTTTTAGTTTTTTTGTTTTTTTTTTTTTTTCTTCTTGTTGGTGGCGGGATGTGCCGGCGGCCTGTTTTTGCGCAAGGTGTGATGGGGGGGAAATAGGGGTAGAGAGTGTGTGTATGGTGTTGTGTGTGTGCATGTAGGTAGGGTTGTGTGCGCGTAGTGTGTGTGTGTGTGTATTGGCCTGCTGCCTGCGCGAGGCGCCCGGGTGGTGTGTGTGTGTGATATGCGGACTGCTGCGCACATCACCGATGGGAGAGAGGGGAGAGGGGGGGGGGGATTGTGTGGTGTGTGTGTGTGTGTGTGTGTGTGTGTGTGTGTGTGTGTGTGTGTGTGTGTGGCGAGCGGGTGGTCCTATGTGACGCTGCCCGTGAGAGGGAGAGAGAGAGAGAATTTTCCTTGCTTGCGTGGCCTGAGCACTCGGGTGAGAGAAGAGAGAGTGTATCCGCGCTGAGCTTGAGAGAGTGTGTGAGGGAGAGGGAGGGGTGAGGTGTGGAGTGGGATATGGGAGATGTGTGGGTGGAGAGGGAGAGGGGGGAGGGTTCATTGTCTTGCATGGGAGCTTGAGGACAAGGGGGGGGATAAGTCAATGGGTGGAGTGAAGGAATATATCCGCGGGCCAAGAGGGGGGGGGGGGGGGGATGAGGCTGAGGGAGGGGAATGAGGCCGATGGAGGGTGAGGCGAGCAGTGGGGGAAGAGGGAGGAGGGGGTCGGGGAGGGAATATTAGCGGGCCAAAGGGGGGGGGGGGGGGGGGGGGGGGGGGGGGGGGGGGGGGGGGGGGGGGGGGGGGGGGGGGGGGGGGGGGGGGGGGGGGGTTTAATGTGAGGGGAATGTAAGGGTGAGTGTAAGAATACGGAGAGCGGAAGTGGGGGTTTCCATGCGGCTCACACAGAGGGAGCACGAGAGAGGGGTCGGAGTTTTCTTCCAAGCTTCCGCCTGGTCGGGGGAGGTAAATTGGGAGAGAGAGAGATATTAGGGAAAAATGAGAGAGAGAGAGAGAGAGAGAGAGAGAGAGAGAGAGAGAGGGAGGGGAGAGAGAGAGAGAGAGAGAGTTTTTATCCAATGCCCGTAGGGCGGGGGGGGGGGGGGAAATAAGCTATGGTGGGGGGTACTGAGAGTGTGGGGGGGGGGGGGGGGAGGGGGGGGGGGGGGGGGGGGTGAAAGAGTTTTTTTTCTTTTTGATCTTTGATTTCCAAAAGTCGGCTATCATTAGCCCTCTCCCTTTGGCTAGGCATTCATGCTTCTAGCCTTTCTTCTGCTTCTTCAGCTGTAGAGTTAGAGGGTTCTCCCTCTTCTGGAATGTCTAGCATGAATTCTAGGTCAAACCTGAGAAAATACATTTTCAGTCTCCATCCATCGACCCTAGTCTTGTGAATTCTCCCATCTACTTCCATCAGCTTATAGCTGCCGTTCTCATAGCGCTTCTTGATGATGAATGGCCCTTCCCATCTGGGTTGAAATTTGTTATCCTTCCTAGTGTCAAATATGTTGTCATATCGCAGTACTAACATGCCTTTTTCCAGTCCTTTCTCTTTAAGCCCTTGATTGAAAGTGAGTCGGTGTCGTTCTACCCGTGCTGCATAGTGATTGATTGCTTCTTCCCTATCCAGTTGGAGTCTCTCTAGGTCCAAGATGTGGTTTCGGAGGTTTACAGTTGGACGGTGTGTCTGGCTAGCCAAGACTCGTAAGCTGGCTATTTGTACCTCAATGGGTAGAATTGCCTCCTTCCCATAAACTAGATGGAAAGGAGTGAAACCTATTGATATTCGGAACGTTGTTCTGTAGGCCCAAAGAGTTGCCATGAGATGTTTATCCCAGTCTCCTGTGTTGTTGTTCACCTGTTTTGTGATGATTTTGCAAATCATTCCATTTACCTTCTCTACCAGACCATTGCATTGTGGGTAGTATGGTGTGGAATGTCGACGTGTCATGCCTAACTTCTTCATCAGTTCTCCCACCAAATCACCTCTGAATCCTAGTCCTCTATCTGATATTATCTCAAGAGGAGTGCCAAAATGGCAAACGATATGTTCAAAAATGAACTTTGCCACCTCTTGGGCTGTAATGCGGGTGGTGGCCGTTGCTTTTGCCCATCACGTCATGTAGTCTACACCACTATGATGTACAGTTTACCTGATTGGGCCCTTGGTAAGGGACTGATTGCATCTATTCCCCATTTCTTAAAAGGACCATATGAAATGATAGGGGTTTGTGGCTCGTAGGTTAACGTGCGATCACTGGCCACTTGACAAGCCTTACATGTTTTACACCAATGGTGTACATCTCTGTTCAAACTGGGCCAAAAGTATCCTGCCTGTAGAATCTTCCTACTGGTGATATCTAGAGCAAATTGACCGCCGCAGACGCCGTCATGGCAACTTGAAATAACCTCTGTGATTTCACTGGAGGTTGGCACCCGCCTCAGAATTTGATCTTTGCCCTTACAATACAAGTGGTTGTCTATAAGGCGGTACCTAGTAGCCTTCCTTACCAGCCATTGTTTTTGGCCTTTGGTGTGTCCTGCTGGAGATTCTCCTGTATCTAGAAAGCTGATGATATCAGGCATAACATCACTACCTTGGAAGAGGGGTAGTTTTAATTTGATTGCTCCTATGGGAATGTCTTGTATTCTTTCTTTAGCTAGTGCATCTGCCTCTTGATTTTCTGCTCTGGGGACATGGAAGAGCTTCACTGCTTTAAACTTCTTCAGAAGGTCCTTAACTTGGCGAAGTTGACCAAGTAAAACCTGATTTTTGCACTCCCAGGTGCCATTTATCTGCCTTATCAAAAGCAAAGCGTCGCCGAACACATTCAAGCGCTGAATTCTTTGTGAAATACATTGTTCCAACCCAAGGATTAGGGCTGCATATTCTGCTTCATTGTTGGAGTGGGAGTGTAATAACTGCCCCATGGAGAATACTCTTTCTTGCTGCTCATTGAAAATGACCATGCCTGCTGCAGACTCATCCATTGTTCTCTTGTATGCTCCGTCAAAGAAAAGAGAGTGAGCTCTCTCTAGTTTAGGACTTTCTTTCGCTGGTGTTCCTTCCTTTGCTTCTGTGTTGACCTTTAGCTTCTTCTCATAATGGCGATGAGTGAGAATTCCCGCTAAACTAGCCCTGGTGGAGTTTTCTACTTGCATGGTGTAGTCGAACTCTTGTAGTCTAACTAACCACTTTGAGATCCTAGATGAGACATCCATGTGTCGCATTACATATGGAAAACCTCTTCCATTGTCAAGATTATAAATGGTCTAGGCAGGAGATATGAGCGTAACTTTGTGGTAGCAAACATTAGTGCCAGAACCATGTGTTCTACTTCGATGAATCCTTTTTTTGATGGGGTCATGACTCCACTAGAGAAGTAAATAGGGCACATGAAAGAAGTTTTGGGATCCTTTTGCATTAGCACTGCTCCCAGTGTATCATTTCCCACACTAGGGTTCACATAAAATGGCTCGTCCCACTGAGGAGGTGAAATAGTGGGAAGCTTAGCTAGGACTTGCTTCACCTCAGTAAACTGCTGCTCATTCTCTTCACTCCATGAGAAAACATCCCTCTAGGTGAGTTTTTGTAGGGAAAGGACCACTTGAGATAGCAGGTGAATGAACCTGCTTAAGTATCTTACCTTCTGGAGGAAAGAAACCAGCTGCTTGGCGGTGGTGGGTGATGATAAAGATACCAGAGCCTGAATTTTGCTAGGGTCAGCCTCGATTCCTTTTGCTTAAATTACATGACCAAGGAGAGTGACTTTGCTCTCACCAATGTGACACTTGTCCACGTTGATTTGGCCACCCAAGGTTTGCAGCCTGGTTAAGCC
This sequence comes from Adiantum capillus-veneris, assembly GCF_014529385.1. Taxonomy (NCBI): domain Eukaryota; kingdom Viridiplantae; phylum Streptophyta; class Polypodiopsida; order Polypodiales; family Pteridaceae; genus Adiantum; species Adiantum capillus-veneris. The sequence goes on along the minus strand of NC_140951.1, from coordinate 39,287,086 downwards.
ATCATAGACTTTGCTTAAATGAAGGGCTCGCGAGCTATAGATGCAAAAATCATCTATGAAAACCCGTATTGATGTTCCAAAGTAGGGTTGGAAAACAAAAGTCACATAGCGCTGAAACGTGGCTGGGGCGTTAGTGAGGCCAAACGGCATCACTCTGGAGGAAAAACATCCCCAAGGTGTGATGAAGGTTGTCTTGTTCTGATCCTCCTCCGCAATGCTAATCTGGAAGTATCCTGAGTAGCCATCGCATACTGTGTAGCATTCGTGACCTGCCACTTCATTGAGTATTTCATCCTGGAATGGGAGGGGAAAGTGTTCTCTCTTCGTGGCTGCATTGAGAGGTTTATAATCCACACAGACTCTCCACTTACCATTTTTTTTTGGTGTGACTACTACTGGGGAGACCCATTCTGAGTCTTCGACAGGGTAGATGAAACCTTCTTGTAGCAAACTTCTCACTTCTTTAAGCAATGCCTCTTGTTGGATTACTCCAATTCTTCTGAGCTTTTGTGCCCTTAAAACTCTTTCAATGGATGACACAATAGTCATCAAACTGGCGGATAAAAATCTTGGCATTACCATCCTATCACGGGAATGGTACGAACAAGAAGCCTATAGGCAACTCAATGATACATCCACATACACACCCCTCACCCCACCTTCACTAAACTACCTCGCCTCCTTACTCCACTCCATCACCCTCAAATACACTCTTCTAACCCCAGTTGAAGCCACCTTTATCCTCACACCACTCCTTAAACCCTTCAAGCCCTGTCCTATCCAATTTCTCCCTAAGCTACACAAACCCATACTTGTAGCCCGCCCTATTTGCTCTTATCGTGGATACGTGTTTGAAAATGCTTCCAAATGGCTACACTTCCAACTTTATCCTATCCTCCTTTCACAAAAGCAACACCTTAAAGACTCACTATCCCTTATCACCGATCTCCACTCCCAAACTTCCCCCCCCCCATTGTCTCCTTTTTACCTTCGATGTAACCTCCCTTTACCCTAGCATACCTATGACTGAGGGACTCATAGCCCTCAGAAATACCATCACTAACTTCTTCGACAACCCAAAAACAGAGTTCATCATCTCACTTGCCACCCTTATTCTTTCACACCATTATCTCTGCTTCAAAGATAAAGTGTGGCAGCAAATTAAAGGCACCGCAATGGGATCTAATTTTGCAGTAGTTATGCTTGAATCTTTCTCTGCCACCTAGAAAACCAATCCCTTCTTATCCTCGGCCCGAACCTAGCATATTATAAAAGATTCATAGATGATGCCTTCGGGGTCTGGAAAGGTAGTCGCAAATCACTTACCAAAGCCCTCGTTTCTTACGCCTTCCATTTACAAAAACATATAGTGATCTCACCCATCATCTCCTCCTTTGAAGCTACCATCCTAAATATCCACTTCTACAAGGGACATGCTTTCAACTCTTATGGTATCCTTGATTCCAATTGTTACCAAAAGCCTCTCAACTCATACCAATATATACCTTGGATCTCTTGGCACCCGCTCCACCAAAAAGTATCCTTTATCAAAACAGAACTCAGGCGCTATATCATCAGGGAAAATAATCCCGACGAATTTGCTAGTTTGAGAAACCTCTTCTTCCTAAGACTCATTCGCAAAGGCTACCCAAGAAGCTTCCTTCTTCTAATATTTGGATTGATCACTTATAATGAACGTACCTCTCTCTTAACCAAAACCCTTCTTCAAAAAATCCTCTCCCTAACATCCTCAAACTCCCTTTTGCACCAGAAACTCGAAGACTTCATCCTACCCTTACAATAGGCAAACCTATCCATACAGCCTGCAATCTCTCTCCCACCCTTTCTCATCTTGGCAAACCTATCCTATGTTGGACCAATGGCCATAACTTAGGCACTTTTCTAACCAAATCCAAAAACAAGATTCAAACCAATTTTTTTTAAAGGCACTCTTCTAACCAAATCCAAAAACAAGATTCAAACCAATTTTTTTTAAAGGCACTCTTCTAACCAAATCCAAAAAAAGATTCAAACCAAGTTTTGTTTTAAAAATTAATCTTTATTCCCTCCCTAGCCACTGTTGCTTATTTTGCAGGTTGATTCTCAAAGCCCCTCCTTCTTTTCCCGCCCATATAAACCTCACCGACGATGAAGACCCTCCTATCCTAAAAAATCCCCATTCTTCTTTGGAGCTTACATTCTAAATTTTTGTCCAGTTGAATGGTACTCTTGTAACACCTTTTTATGAATTTAAATACTCTCCCTTGCTCCTCAAGCCCTCAACACCCCCCCCCCCCCCCCCCCCCCCCCCCCCCCCCCATATTCCCCCGGTGTACACCTTACACCCGGTCCTGTACATTACACTCCCAGTCTTGGATTAGATACTCTTTTGAAACCCAACATCGTCTTTTCTTAGCAACACCACCCTTCGTGTTTTGCTTGATAAACCTCCTTACCCTCTATTTCCCCCTTATTTTCTATTTTAGTCCCCTTTAGGACTTAAACCCCCCTTGAGAGATACATGAAGGAGTACAAGCGAAAGTGCGACGCGAGAGAGAGTGCGAGAAGAAGAGCACGGCGATATGGTGAACTCGCTCTACTGTAATGTGTAGAGCATAGTGAGTTCTTATTAGGTTTTAAAAAAAAAATATGTGTACATAACTGGCGGCCCGCACACTTACCTGGGCGACCACATTGGGCTTTATACCCCAACAACCTCCCACTTAAAGTCCAATGTGGTACTTTAAGTGTGAGAGAAGCTACTATACAAGCTAATATACAAGAGATGTAGAGAAGTGATGTACTACCCTACACCTAACTGCTTGCGAAAATGCGCAAAGCTCTCTGAGGGAAGTCCTTTTGTAAGTAGATCAGGAGGATTTTCTGTGGTGTGAACTTTGACAAGCTGAAGTTGCTTATCCTCGAGCATTTCCCTGATGAAATGATACTTCACATCCACATGCTTTGTCTTTGAGTGATAAACTGGATTGCGAGCCAATTGTATATCACTTTGACTATCACAATATAACACAGGCATCTCTTCTTTGATTCCCAAATATGTTACTAGTCGATTAAGCCAAATTGATTCTTTGCATGCCTCTGATGCTGCAACATATTCAGCCTCTGTAGTAGATTGAGTAACACAATCTTGTAATCTAGAACGCCATGATACTGCTCCACCAGCCAATGTAAAGACATACCCTGACGTAGACCTTCGGTTGTCTAAGTCACCTTCATAATCTGAGTCTGTAAAACCCTTTACACTTAGCTCCTGACTCCCATAGCATATACGCATACTCTTTGTAGCTTTCAGGTATCTCAATATTCCTTTCACTGCCTCCCAATGTTTCTTGCCTGGGTTTGACATGTATCGACTTACTACTCCCACTGCAAATGCAATGTCTGGGCGAGTAGCAATCATTGCATACATCAAACTATCCACTGCAGACACATATGGAATCTTATCCATTTCAGCCTGTTCTTCCTCAGACACAGGACAATCTTGTTTGCTAAGTTTCACATATGGTGCCAATGGAACACTCAATGCCTTTCCCTTCTCCATATTGAAACGTTGCAAAACCTTGTCAATATACTCTGTTTAAGATAACCAAATCAACTTCTTTGATCTGTCTCTCTCAATGCGCATACAAAGTATATGACTTGCCTCACCCATGCCTTTCATGTCAAACGATTTTGCCATCTTTGACTTCAAAGCTGAAATTTCTTCCAAGTGCTTGCCAGCAATCAACATGTCATCCACATACAAAATAAGGATCAGCCAACTGCCATCCTTAGCCTTCTTTGTATATAGACAGTGATCGAACTCACTACATTTGTAGCCTTGAGAAAGCATAAACTTGTGGAATTTATGGTACCATGCCCTCGGTGATTGTTTTAAGCCATAAAGACTCTTTAACAACTGGCATACCCAATCTTCCTTGCCTTTCTCAACAAACCCTTCTGGCTGTTGCATGTAAATTTCCACATCTAAATCACCATGCAAGAACGCTGTCTTGACATCCATTTGGTGCAACACCAAATCTAATATGGCAACCAATGCAAGAAAGCATCTCAATGTAGTCATCTTGACCACCGGAGAGAAGACTTCATCAAAGTCAATGCCTTGTTCTTGCTTAAAGCCCTTGGCAACAAGCCTTGCTTTGCACTTTGGCTGACTATCATGAGCGGTGATCTTATACCTGTAAACCCATTTACAAGGTAGAGCCTTTTTGCCCTGTGGTAATTTAACTAGCTTCCATGTCTTGTTTTTATGCAGAGCTGTCATCTCTGACTCCATGGCCAATTTCCAATTCCCGGAGTCCTTCATTTGCACTGCTTCCTTGTAACATGAAGGCTCATTGCAATCAGTCAACATGACATAGTTCATAGATGGAACAAACCTATCAGGAGGTCACGTGACACGTCCAGATCTACGCACAATAGGTGGCTCAGGCTCAACCACAACCTGTGGTTCCACTCTATCCTGTCCTTACTCCTCTTGAGCCCTGACATTTTGTCTTGCACGTGCAGGTCCATCTTCTTGGAAGACAACTCTTCTAATCTCCTCAACCCTCTCTGGTTTAGAATGATATTTGGATTCATTAAAGTGAACATCATTGCTGTGGACAACCTTTCTGGATTCGGGATCCCAAAGTCTGTACCCCATCCCACCAGAGTTACCATAGCCTAGAAAGATGCACTTTCTACTCTTTGGCTCAAGTTTGTTCCTAAATTCCTTTGGAACATGAGTATATGCCTCACAGCCAAAGACTCTGAGATGCTTGTATGAGGGCATTTTGCCTGACCATACCGTCTCTGGCACTGAATCCTTCTGGAAAACCTTGCTAGGAGATCTATTTACAAGATGAACAGCTGTTGATACAGCTTCAGCCCAAAACCCATTTGGCAGCTGTGCATTAGACAACATACTTCTGACCTTCTCTTGTATGGTCCTATTCATCCTCTTAGCAACACCATTTTGAGGAGGATTGTAAGGAGTAGTAAGTTCACGATTTATACCTTTTCACTCACAAAAGTCCTGAAAGGCCTTTGAAACATACTCTCCACCATTGTCAGTGCGTAAGCATTTAAGCTTCTTGCCACTCTGATTGTCCACAAGTGTCACAAACGTTTTGAAAACACTAAACGCTTCATCCTTGTGCTTGAGAAAGTAAACCCATACTTTCCTCGAGTAGTCATCTATAAATGTCATCTATAAATGAAAAGCCAAGCAAATAACCAGAAAGAGACAAGATTTCCATTCCCTTCTTGGACATATGTCCTAACCGGCTATGCCACAAAGAAACGTTCGGCTGCTCGGTTACATTGATTACATTTTTAGAGACATTTGATACATAAATCATGTAAAGTCCTCCATGTGCTATTGTCATAGAACCCTTGGATATCTTCCACATGTTCTGTCCAAAAATGATGACGTAGCCAGCATCATCAAGTAAACCTGTGCTGATCATGGTCTTTGTAATTGAGGGAACATGTCTCACATTCTTCAGCGTGAAAGAAGAGCCATTCTGAAACTTCAATTGAACATCTCCAACACCTAAGATCTCACATGTCTGCCCATTGCCTAGTCGAACATGATCTTTAGTGGTCACATAAGAAGTAAACCACTCCTTGTTTGGAGACACATGAAGTGATGCCCCTGAGTCTATAATCCAGTCACTCAGTGCATTTCCATCAGATGCTGTAAGAAGAGCTGAGTCCATTGTATTCTTCAAGAAGTAGATGTCTCCTGACACTAGACTGTCATCCTCTGCAACAGTGTTTGTCACCTTTATTTCTTGAATCTTCACTGAGGACTTGTTCTTCTCACCATGGTCTTCAGCTTTCTCTTTGCCTTTTTCTGCTTTCCATTCTCTGCAGTCTCTTTTCATGTGACCCTTCTTGCCACAATGGTAGCATTCTATGTCACTCTTGCCTTTAGCACTGCGGGACTTGCTACGAGACTGATTCCTCTTTCCACCTTTGTACTTTTCTTTGGTCCTTCCCCTGACAACTAAGGCTGTTCCTTTGCCTTTGTCCATTGTCTTTCTATTGGTTTCTTCAGTAAGCAGACTTCCTTCTACACCTACTATGTATTGTGCTCTATGTGATAATGTTTTCATTCTTCCATAAGATCAATTTATGATACCATTATGGCTGCAATGGTGGGCATAGAGCATGCTGCGTGCACTAAGCAGGAGTGTATATTACCCCAGTTGGATTAAGACAAAAGCCTATGATAGGATCACATGGTCATTTATTGAAGATGTCATGAAATTTTTAGGCTTTGGGCCTCGTATGTGTACATTGGTGAATAACTTTGGTGCTAGTAGCCAATCATAGCTGCTATTTAATGAGAGAATTGTGGGAGCATTTAGGGTCAAGAGATCTATCAAACAGGGGTTCCCTCTTGCCACTCTTCTATTTGCCATTGGATCTCATCCTCTAGTGACCTTACTTGAGGATAGTGTTGCGAGATCTACCCTATGATCAAAAAGTCATTTTCTCACTCTAGAACCTTTTTTCCAAGACTCCCTTCCTCCATAGCCCCTTTCCATAACACAAAGCTCTCACTCTCTCTCTAAACTCTTACACCTTCCTCCTTCTTCAAGCTCTCCATTGCAACTTTAAGCTCCCACTCTCTCTCTAAACTGTCTCCCTCCTCCTTCCTCAAGCTCTCCATTGCAACTTTAAGCTCCCACTCTCTCTCTAAACTCTGTCTCCCTCCTCCTTCCTCAAGCTCTCCATTGCAACTGTAAGCTCCCACTCTCTCCCTAAACTTTGTCTCCCTCCTCCTTCCCCAAGCTCTCCATTGCAATTTCAAGCTCCCACTTAAGCATCCATGGCAAACAATGGTCAAAATAGACGCCCGAAACCCATCATTCAAAGTATGGTTCTCCACAACTTGAAGAATGAGGAGCTGCAATGGGAACCTCAGGTTTTTCAAGAAGGTGTGTGGGTCTACATGCAACCTTCCGCAATCGGTCTCCATCGTGTTCGTGAAAGAACAAACCTTGATCTCCATTGGAAGGGAAGACTAATAGGCTTCAAGCAAGTAAGAGACAAGGGTACGGTGGCAATCGTTCAACATGTTTTCATGTTTGGACACATGCGTCTACGAGGGATCACCAACCCAAGGGATTTTCCTTGTAATTGTATGTCCCTTGCACTTCAATGGTTTTGGTGGTAACAAAAAAATGGACTTTTTACATCTCACGGACTGTTTTGTTTCTATATAGATGTTTTCCCTTCTAGCCTTGTGGAGGAGCAACCACTCTCGTGCCTTTCAGGCACATTTACGGCCATGCATGCAAGTCTTGGGGATATTCTCTTCTCCAACACAACTTCATCAAACCTTGCACGAAAAAGGGTGTTCTTCTACACCCACAAGTACATTGTACCTACAGATGAGGAAGGCTACGGAGAGCTACAACCTTTGGAGGCTACAACCTTGCGTAGCATGGAGTGGCCAAAGCCAGATGCATTCACTGTAATGTCTTTGAAAGCCAAGATTATAGCTAATGTGAGAGCATCATTAAAATTTGAAAAAGCCTCGCGTTCCGTTGGGCTTGGATTGTGTTGTCCTACTCATGTCTTCGCTAGTATCTTTGGATCTTTGCCTTTCCATCATACAAATACTATGTATGTTTGCAAAGATCTACAATACGATACATTGGAAGCCATCCTTGGCGAGAAGTGGGGGTATCTTGAAGGAATTCACAACGGAGATCGCTTTCGGTGTTAGGTTGGAAGTTTCGGCATTGCTATCCGTTTCATCAAGGTGCGCTCCACCCTTTACGTGCGGTACTTCTATGAAAGATGGATGTGCAAGCTTGGTGAATGGATTCCATTGCAATCCACCGATGCTACAATTGAGTTATTTGATATTGCAATCAAATTGTCGAGTGGTGCCATTGAAACCGTCCAAGTGAACAAGCATTGTACATTGGCCAATATGCGGGAGCACTTAGTGATAATGGATTTAGAGCATGGAGAAGATACAAAATTTTGCATCGGACGACGTAAGGTGAATGAATTTTCTCTCTTAATTATGTTATATTTATGTTCTTTTGATTATTCCCTGCTCTAAGTTGGGTATGCTATTTCTTTCTTTTTTGCTAGATTGGTAGCCGCATGGAGAGCACGATTCAAATTGAAAAGGTGTGGACGACGGAAGAGAATTTGATTTTATCATTAGAGTAGTTATGTTTTGTACTTAAATTTATTATAATATCACAATTGTAAGTTCAAGCAGATGGTTGTATCAAATTTTGGCAATGCACATTATCTTAAAGTCATAGTGATGTGTTTTTAGAGTTCAATGATTGTAATTTAGTTTGTAAGTTTTTTATAACTTCTTGTTATTTGTGTTACTTTATGAAAATTGTTTAATATTTTAATTATTGTTATTATTATTATTATTATTATTTTGGGGGGGGGGGGGGGACGCGTGCTATATAAAGCCTCCTAAAATCTACCATTTTCACACTCTTTGCCTGTTCACACTCTCATTTGAGCTCCAGCACTCTTTGCATTCCTACCTTAAGAGCTAGCATTATGGCATCCTCCTCCACCCCTCTCGAAGCCACGGCGTTACAACGCTTCCAAGCGTTTTTACAAACAACCGAGTGGCAAGATCATGACGATCTTCACAATTTCTTCACCCAATTCCCTGATGTGAACGCAACTATTCACCTAAATAGCCAATCTTTTTCAGCCTATCTTGGAATTTTTTGAATTTTACATCAACAAGTATGCTGTACCAATTGTCGGACAAGGGGAATTGTGGATTCCATGCGATTTGCTTCACCACATACACAAAGGCAATCGGCCTTTCACCCAACGACTTCAGCGATTTTGTGTAATTGCGGGTGAGGCAGGTCAGTACATTGAAGATTCACGTTTTAAAAAGAAGAAGGTTGGCACCCAGTTCCTAAGTTGCTTGGCGACTTTTGTGTTTCTTCTTGCGGAGGAGCCTGAAAGATCTGCGCCTTAGGGGTGTCGTCAAGGACACAAAGGAGCCCATTACATCGCCTTGGGATGCAAGCAAAGAGGGCAATATTCTTGCCCTAACCTACCCAGGAGGTGTCATGGATGCCACCAAATCCATGGGTGATGAGGGTGCAGAAGCATGCTTTAAGCCCGCTGCAGATGCGCCGAAGGAGACATTAACTCCGGAGGTTTTTTTTGAACACCTCTCCCCAATTGTGATAAATGGGGAGGAATATTTGTTTTTACATGATCTTGAAAAGACTTTTGACATCCGCATGGATGAGTGTCTATCCATCCTCTGTGCCACTGTAGAGTCCTCTGCCATTGACCCCTCTTCCGATCCTTTGGATCGAAGCCTCCTTCCCCTTGGAGAGTGTGTAGTAGATATAGTGGAGTTGGAAATGGTGGTGGTGACAGATGCACCACACTCATCTGTGTCGGAGGATGAGTTTGTAGCTACACGCGCATTGCTTGAAGCCCAATGCACTCCTATGTCTGTTCATATAGATGAACTTGAGAGTGTCGCTATGGCTCCCAATTCATCTATTTCTCTTGACAGCAAAGGCATAAACGATGAGGACGACGAAAAACAAGAGGTATTAATTAATTTTTGTTTTGTGATTACGTTAATTTTCATTGTTGCATTCTGAAATCTTATTTACCTATTGATTTCTTTGTAGAATGTTGTGGAGCTGGATGAGCATGCAGGTCGGGGAGGAGATGGTAGGTGCCAAGCTTTTGGATGGCAGTCGTCTCTTGCGCATTACCTTGGCAAGCTCCCGCAGGACGGCTTTGAGATAATCCACAAGGAGTACACTCCTTGTGGTCAATTTTGGGTGTCAATGATGAAAGAAATGAGCCGCATCCTATGCCTGTCAACCATATCTCAAGCCTCCCAAGTTATATATCTTGTAAATAAATCTCTAGCCAGTGCTGCATTTGCGACACACATTCGTGGACATGTGCTTTGTAATGTGGCCTTAAGCCAAGCTGTAGGTATAAGCAATGTGGAACAAATTGCTTGGGATGTGTTGCACAAACAGCTTCCCTGCGCCCAAGAGCGTCGAGAAAAAATTGCTCGCCATATCTTAGATGGCTCAAGCACTCAATAGCTGCATAAATCTTGTAATTGACAAATATGTAATGAGATATATCACATCTTTGTACTTTGTTATTTCAAAATTCGAATGGGAATTGATTTTAACTGGTACTTTCCAACTTCTGTATTGATTTTATGGTACGATAGACAGTACATGATTGGTTCTATCTTGTGATACGATTGTGCAATTCTCTGAATCAAAATATAGAGTTTTTTTTATATAGAAAACATTAAAAAAAGCATAATATCATAAAATTCTTATAATTTTAGCCTAAAAAAGGTTTAAAAAGGCTGTCTAGAGGCCTGCCGCAGAGGCGCGCGAGAAAGCGAAAGTAACTTCTACTTCTGCCTTCTCGCGCGCCTCTGCGGCAGGCCTCTAGACAGCCTTTTTGAACCTTTTTTAGATTAATATTATAAGAATACAATGCCTTTTTTGGTTATTCAATCAACCACACTTGGTTGACAACTCTTCTATCCACATCTCTCTCTCTCTCTCTCTCTCTCTCTCTCTCCTTAGTTTTACTTATATCACTTAAAACACAAATGTACACGACTCGTTATATTTGAAAAAGCCACGACTCGTCATATTTCAAAAAGATATCTTTACATTGGCAAAATTGCATAAAAATCAAATTCAATCTCTTTCTCCTCTGATTCGACGTGCAAGAGCTAAATCCTTGGGCATTATTGTCACCCGTTTTGCATGAATAGCACACAAGTTGGTGTCTTCAAAAATAGAAATTAGATGATATTCTGCCGCTTCTTGCAGAGCTTCTACGGCGATACCTTGAACTCGAAATGCCATTCGATAACTTTGCATGATCTCTTTTACCAAACGTGCGAATGGTGCCTTGCGGATGAGAAGGTCTGAAGTTTTTTGATAGTGACGAATCTCTTGCAATGCCTTTGGAATGCGTCGCTTCACAGCAGGAGCCCGTTGTTGAGGGATGGTAGGATGTGGGACATGGGCCGTGTGAGGGTGAACCTTGAAAAACTTTTTCTTTTTACGAGAGGTCTTGCGAGGAGGAGCTTGCGCATCTTCAAGGCCACCATGTGCTCCGACTAGCTCTTCAACTCCACCCTGCACTCCAACTGGCTCGTCTGCTACATCCTCAAAATCCTCTTCATTTAGTAACCCATGATCACCTCTAGGCTGATTTGACGACAGAGCGTCGAAGCCATGTGGCAATGTCTTCCCAGCCGGAACTCGATGGTTGCTTGGGATCTCCTGTCCGCTCCATGATGGGCTTTGTGCTTCGTTGTCCGTTTCGGTTTCTATGTGTGATGTCACTACCCGTTTCTTCTTGCGTGAAGGTTGTCCATCTTGTTGCTCTTCACCTGACCATTCTCTCTCCATCTCTTCTAAGAGCTCTTGTTCGTGTATCCAAGGTGGTTTTTGAGCACCTTGGACAGTTGAGTGAGGGTGAGCAAAAAAAGGTTGATCTTTCCTTGCTGTTTGCTTTGTGCGTGCCATGTTGTAGGAAGGGGCAATATTGAAAATGAGACTCCCTCTTCTCTAAAAGCCCTCTATTTTTTTTTTAAAAAGGTCTCTTCACACTTGACCAGGCCACTTAAAAAAACTCTTAATATCATCAAAATATAAAAAACAAAAAATGGATAAATGGAGAAGTATTATATGCAACTCAACAAAGACATCTACAAACATAAACATTACATTGCATAGCATCATTTGTTTTAGATGTTGGGTAACCAACGTTTGCCCACTCTATGGCGATTTTCACGCCACCTAGCATGATTAAGGGGTCCCGTGGAGTTTCTCCATTTCTCTTTAGTAGTAAGTTGAGATTGTCTCCTAACCTCCTTGGCAAGACTTGACTTTCGCGCTCGCTCTATGGCATGACATCTCCCCAAAGAAAAATGAAAGAACCAATCAAACATCTCCTTCATGTAGTTGGATCTCGTAGTTCCACCATCGTGACGTGTATTTTTAAGTAAACACCTTTGGTTTGATAATGTGATTTTTCCATTCCTTGAGTGCTCCACATGTCTAATGAACCATATTTTGACATAAAGAATGCTCCATGCGCATACAAAATATGTTGCATCAAGATAAATCAAATAAATATTTATGTATAGCATCAAAATTTGAACTGAACAAAGTAACTTACCATGTAGTGTGTGATATTGCTCTCTCCCCACGCTTGCACAAATGCTTTAGTGAAATTTGAAATGTGATCTTTGAACAAATTTTGTTGCTCGCTCGTGGTTTGGGGTTTCCACATGATTTGAAGCACTAACTCCAAGTGGTGCCACACTTACCTACACAGATTTACAAGCACGAGATTTGAATCTTGATCGGTCGTACACTTGCAAAGCGCTTTCCATAGCTCCCATGGAGCATCCTCTTCACCCCTCTCCTTTCACATCTCTGGTTTCTTGAAAAACCTACGTGCTTTCACACCATTCATAGATACTTTTTGTGGCACTTCATGCATATTTTCCACCTCATTGATGATAGAAACATTGCCACCATGACATCCAATCGAATTTAGAATTGTTTCAACTATTCCAATGGATTCCACGGATCTGGAAAGTGGTTTCATTGTGAAAGCGTACTCTCTGTGAAGCTTTAACAAGCGATCAAATATACGCATAAAGGCATGCAAAGTGCAAAAGTGTACATTTGTAAGTGGAAAATTGATAATGGGATGCCATGTTTTATCTTTTGTCGACCGATTGGGGACCTCCATGATAGGACACTTCAACACCGAGTACACCCAATCCCATGCATCATCATCCATTGACCCTGTTGCCTGACTTCCCTTGACATTTTTCTTTGAAGACGTGGAGCCACGAGTACTCTCCTTGTATCCTCGTACACAATATGGACAAGGAAGAAGTGATGAATCACCTTGTTTACACCCAAGTATACATTTGATTGTTTTTAGATCACCTCCTAAGTGCCACTCAACATCAAATGTACCTACTCTATCTACTTATAGCTTTTCTCCCTCTAGTTGTGCCTTAATAACCTCTATGATCCACGGGATCATAGAGAAGACCCATGCCAACACCTCATGAGTCTCTTTCGGAACTTCAAAAGCTCCTAACCACCATATTTCTTTTTCCGATTGTACAGTAAATGATGGTTTCTGAGAATGATCACTGATAGCATCGACTTTTGCAAAAAACATTGCCTCATTCATGAGTGTCACACTCATACGTTCCAATCTCCGTCTTTGACAATTTGACATTCATCTAGCTTAAGAATAAATATGAGCTTCTCTCCAAGTACTGAAACAACACAGAAATTGAATTGTTATACTAAATGATATTCAATACAAATAAAAAATGACATTACAATTTGTATTACCTTGTGGAGACAAAGCATAAAATTTAACCATAGCTTGTTGTAGTCGTTTCAAGTCAACAAAAATATTGTTGAATTGATGATAACTAAAAGACTTTGCCCCATTAGGAATAGTATTGCCTCCCTTTATATTACCACGTGACTTGGCACTCGTGGAAGAGTACACCATGGATCCTTCAATGTGTTTGTATTTGCCAAGGGATTCCCGAACGAGATCATTGTTTGCTTTTTTTGCAAGTCGGACCCTATGTGGAATAGGAAATAAATTCTTGGTGATGCCTTGCTTTCGTAATGCATCTTTCATCAATCCATGAAGTGCATGGTATGCATTTGTGCTGATCCCAACCTCATCACAAGCTCTCTGGACATCATCCTCAGACACAAGGCTAGAGATCTTTTTTAGGATCTCCTTTGTGATGGCATCTGTTCATTGTTGTCGAAAATATGCCCACGCACCTGCGTGATTGGAGTCCAATCTCTTACAATACCCAAGAAGACCACGTTCTCCTTCTCCCACATATTTGATTAAGCTTGGGAGTGTACGGAATGTCGGATGACAGCCCACGAGCGGATCTTTTGGATACAACCCTCCATCAATCCACAAGTCAACATTGGTTTCTCCTCGAAACCGTCGTACGGATGCCGGTTGAGATGCTTTCTCGTCATTTTTTTTTGTGGGAGCAAATTCGATCAGTAGACGCAGACTGACATTAGTTGACCTAGTAGATGACGGCGCAGGTGATTCATTGGTTATGTCGCGAAGAGACATGGTGAAAAGTTATGATGGGAAAAAAATTTGATAAGATATACTTTTTAGGATAAACAGACAATTTTTGGGATAAAAAGACTTAAAAATATATTTTTTTATATATAGGTCCAATTTTTGAGCTCAAAGGAGGGAAATTTTAAAATTTTCAATTTTAAGGCTTTATTAGATGGACGTTTTGATGATGTGGCATTATCTATTTATTCTTGGAGGGACCCAAGGAATTTTAGATTTGGAGCTTATAAAAGTTAGATTCTTCTAAAAAAATACCTTTTGAAAGCTTAAAAGATCCATTTTGAAGATTTTATAAAAAATTCAATTTTTTGGGGTGAATTGATCCACGAACTGAAAAGTGGATTTTGTCATAACTACTTACTCTCTTTGTTTGGTGATAGGTAGAGAGAGAATGGTTCTTCTCTCTACTTTTAATCCTCTCTCTCTTTTTACTCCCCTCTCTCTCCTACTTTATCCCCCCTCTTCCTCCTACTTTACCACCCTCATTCCCTACTTTCCCCCCTCTCCTATCTAGAGAGAAGTTAGAGAGAGAGCTACAAAAGTAGCCCTATTTATTGTCTTTGTTCCCTCCATCCCCTACAAAATTAGCTTTAATCCCTTAAAATTAGGAATCCTTACATGGCCCCAAGGGGGTCCAATTTTTTCCTAATGTTGCGTTGGCAGCTTTTTGGCTTTGCTTTTGGACCCGAAGCTTTTGAGTTTTGAAGGCTTTTCACTGTAACTACTTTTCAGGCCAAGGGCCTTTAAATATGAGGTTAGGGATCATTCTCTGGCATGATTCTTGGAGAAGGTGCAAAGTCTGGAGTACCGGCTTATATGTGTTGATGAAATATAAAGAAATACCAAAAGGGGCACCAAGGTTTGGGGCCAATACTCTCTGGGGTGGAATTTCGCCACTCCGTGTCGCGTGTCGTCTCTCTCTTTTAGTTCAGTTGTTATTGAAGTGCTAAAAGTTTGTTCAGTCTGTTCTTTTCTATTGGCACGTGGTGCTCGTCTTGTGACAGCCGAACCCTATTGGAAGGGGTGGCCGCAACCTGGTTCATTCAAAAATCTGACCAAGCTAAATCTAATTGGGGTATGCTCAAAGCTTTGTTAATAAAAAAATTTGCTCACGAGAATATCACACAAACAACATTGCAACAATTGACTGCTTTGAAGCAGCAACGATTGGAACTAGTGGCGCAGTTTGCAGTAAGGCTCAACCAGTTGCTCTTACGCGTAGACCCAATGATGTCGGAACAGATGAAACTCTTTTTTCGTCTTCGACATGATTTATCCCGACAGGTGCGCAATCAAGGGCCCACATCATTTCACTCGGCAATCCTCATTGCACAATGGATAGAAGGTTCAAATCAACCAGATACTACAGCTCTGCTACCTTCACAGCCACGTCCTCAACACCTTGTGATGGATTCTAACCCTGCTGTCTCCATGGACATTGATGTTCAAAATGCCTAGTGGTCAGCTCTCCATTCGCAACTCCCAAAATTGACGTGCACTTCCTAACCGAGACTATCAAGGAAGAACCAAATGTTAGTACTACAACAT
The DNA here is from genome assembly GCF_014529385.1 of Adiantum capillus-veneris. NCBI lineage: Eukaryota > Viridiplantae > Streptophyta > Polypodiopsida > Polypodiales > Pteridaceae > Adiantum > Adiantum capillus-veneris. The sequence goes on along the minus strand of NC_140951.1, from coordinate 39,271,336 downwards.
GTATGGGCATGTCCCGCAGACACTGTAGGTGGTTGCGGGCTACACAACAATATCAAAATGCTCAGGTTCAGCTTGTTGATGCCGCAACTTTGACAAAACTGCCGAAAAACATATGAGTGGGAGGATGGTGGAGGAGCATTGCCTGCAGATTCAAGCAACCACATCTTTCGGACGCATGGTGTGTTCAATGTTAGTTCAGCTCTATAACACATCTCATGAGGCACTATTAGATTCAAGCAACACCATTTCTTTTATTAGCGCAGATTTGGTTCACCAATTAGGACTTCCCACTTGCACAGCACCTCCCATCACAGTTTTATTTGGAGATAACAGTCAGGTCTATCAATGCACATTCTATGTAGCTCATAAACAATTCAGTCATGCTTTTTAGGTTTTTCCAAGGCAACTGTTTCCTTTAGCTTTAGGTTGTGATTGGTTTGTAAAGACCCGTGCTAGGCTGCAATTGATACACATCAGCTTGTTTTACCATGCACCATTCCGATTCCAATGACATGTTCTCATAGAGGCCCCAATTTCGTTCAAATAGAATACACAAGTGTTGACCAACATACACATTTGCATGACATTCAATCGATGTTGCATCGATTCCCCAAATTATTCCATGAAAGTGCTCACACTTCTTAGATCAACCTTCCCACTCATCACTCCATAAACACGGGAGACACTCCCCCAGTCCGAATGGCTTCTCATCGAAGATCTCCTTTGAAGCAGCAGAGAATAAATCAGGCCATTCATGACATGCTCAAGAAGGGGGTTATCCAACCCTCTTGTAGTATTGGGTGTCTGAGCCCCATCTAGTTCGGAAGGAGGATAGTAGCTACCGATTTTGCATAGATTTTTGGTCTCTCAAAAAAATTACAGTGCATGATCTTTACCCATTACCTTGGATAGATGATCTCTTGGATCATTTTGGTAAATCTAAATATTTCACCTCTTAGATCTAGCGTCTGGCTATTGGCAGATACCTTTGAATCCAGATGATGCCCACAAGACCGTGTTCCATATGCCTCTTGGTTATTCAAGTTTACCCGTATGCATTTCGGGTTATTAGATGTAGGTAGCACTTTTCAATGAGCCGCAAATACAATCTTTCAGGACCTAATCCTTCAAGGTGTTCTCCTAGTATATTTAGATGACATTCTCATTCATACACAGACTTGGGAACAACATTTGCAAGCCTTAAGAGAGGTCCTTGAAAGGGTAAAAGATTACAACTTACAGTTGCAACTCAAGAAATGTAAATGGGGCACGACTAAACTTAAGTTTTTAGGCTTTGTCATTTCAATAGAAGGGATACAGATCGATCCTTCTAAGGTCATAGCTATCCAGGAGTATCCTCCCCCAACCTCAGTGAAGACACTCCAGAGCTTTCTAGGAATGGCAAATTTCTCTCTTCGGTTTGTCCCGAACTTAGCATCCATCACATACCCACTCATGCAACTCCTGAAAAAAGGCAATACTTACACTTGAGATGTGGCGTGCCAAAAGAGTTTTAACTAACTCAAACAAGTGATCAGAGATGCATCTTTACTTGCCCACCTGGATTTTACCAAGCCTTTCAAACTCCAAACCAATGCATCTAATCAGGGTTTAGGGGCAATTTTACTCCAACAAGACGACCTTATGCGATGGCAGCCGATTTCTTTTATTAGCCGGGCACTCTCAAAATCTGAAGTCAACTACTCTACCATAGAGAAGGAATTGTTGGCCATAGTCTTGGCTTTTCACAAATTTATTCCTTACTTGCATGGTAGACAGGTATTGGTGGAACTGATCATCAGCCCCTCATTCCACTTTTGCAAAAACACCATCCCTTAGGTCGTTTGTTACGATGGGCACTCGCTCTACAGGAATATAATTTCACTATCAGCTATTGCAAAGGGAGCACCAACTCCATTGCAGATGGCCTATCCAGAGCTGAGCACCAAGCCATTCAATTCATCCCTCCCCCTATGGCGTTGCATGTCCACTTGGATCAGATGGCACTATTCCAACAACAAGATCCCAAAATCAAGCAAATCATTCATTAGATTCAATCCCCACAGTCAACTGAACAGCAATGCACGTATATAGTTATAAACCATGTATTATATTTTGTCATGCAAAATCAGCAACCCCGGATTTATGTTCCAAAAGCGCTTCGAGAAGGGTATCTACAGTTCTACCATGCCCATCCACTCTATGGTCACTTGGATTTTCATAAGGTTTTGCAGAAAATATACCAGCACTACTACTGGCCAAAGTTGGGCCAGTCCATTTTAGAATACCACGCAATCTAGGTCATTTGTCCCCCATTTTAGTGGATCAAGCATTTGAGCTAGTGGGTTGGGATTTAATGGGATGTTTCCCCACATCTATGGCATGCAACCGCTATATCCTCATCCTCACCGAATACCTTACACGATGGTGCAAGGTCATAGCTCCCCCTGATGCAATTGCATCCTTAGTCGCCAATTCCTTCTACAAAAGATAATTTTTAGTCATGGCTGCCCTCAACAATTGCTGCTAGACCAAAGAACACAATTTAAAGGTGAGGTGTTGTAGGTCCTTTCCCAAAGTCTGGGAATACAGCAATTGTTTACCACCCCATATCATCCTCAGACAAATGGTCTAATAGAGCGACTAAATTGCACGATTAAGCAAGTGATTTCCGCTGTCATCAACCCCTTACACCAGGATTGGGATCAAGTCCTTCTGTTTGCTATCACCGGAGGTTTATTTTAAACTTTGTCGAGATAGCTCGCCCATTGTACAAGCTTCTTATTGAGTTCCACTGGATTGCGGAGTGTGATCATGCTTATGAGTTATTAAAAAATACCTTGATAAGTGCTCCGATCCTATGTGTGCCTGATTGGAATGTAGTTTTCCATGTGTATATTGATGCATCAAACTTTTCTATTGGGTGGGTTCTAGCTCAACCAGGAGAACATAAATTGGACTACCCAATTAGCTTTGCAAGTCCTCAATTAAATGATGTTGAGAGGAACTACACCACTACATAGCGAGAAGGTTTAACTGTGATTTATGTAGTAAAGAAAATTTTGCTACTACCTTCTTGCCAACAAGTTTTTTTTTAATGTGGATCATCAAACATTGTTGTATCTGGTGAATAAACCTTGTTCCACAAGAATAATTACATGATGGTTATTAGTTCTTCTTGAGTTTGATTTTACCATTGTGGTGAGACTTGATAAAAGACATGTCATGGTGGATCATTTGTCTCGCATACCCAATGGTAAATCCCCTACTAGAATCAATGACGAATTGCTAGTCAAGACCATGCTTGAATGGAGTGAGAAGATTGTGAACTTTTTACTTTCCTATTCCTAGTCAAGACCATGCTTGAATGGAGTGAGAAGATTGTGAACTTTTTACTTAATGGTTTTCCACCCAAAGAGCTTCATAAGAATATAACTCAAAAACCATTAGAGGAATGTGAACCTTATTCTCTAATTGCAGGAAGTTTCTACAAGCTAGGGAAGGATGATATTCTTAGACGTTGTGCTCATGAGGATGAGTATTTATACATACTGCAAGAAGCCCACATGGGTATAGCGAAGGACATTTTGCAGGGGAACTAACTGCTAGAAAAGTTGTTGTGGCCTATCTTATTCAAGGATGCATCACTTTTTGCAAAAGAGTGTGATGAATGCCAATGTTACAAGATCACACAACAAAAGAATAAGATGCCCTTACATCCTATTAAAGTGATTCAACCATTTGAAAAATGGGGTTTAGACTTTATAGCTCCAATTAGTCCGGCAACTCGTAACACTCAATCTTGATATATTATTGTTTCCATTTACTATGTGACAAAGTGGGAGAAATCCAAGGCAACACGCAAGGCTTATGAAGGTTAACTGCTAAGTTTCTCTTTGAGAACATTATTACATGATTTGGTTGTCCCCTTGAGATTGTGAGTGACAATGGTAATCATTTTATAAATGGACTGATAAAGGAACTCATGACAAACTTCATGATAGCCCACCATAAATCTACACCTTATTATCCACAAGAAAATGTCCAAGTTGAGAGCACTAACAAGACTTTAATTTCTATCTTGACCAAAACAATGGAAGCTCATCGCACAGATTGGGATTTGAAGCTAACATCAGCTCTATGGGCTTATTGTCGTACTACTCACAAAGTGGCTATTAATTGTACACCATTCAAAATGGTATATGGTTAAGAAGCATTTATGCCATGGGAGTTTGTAATTCCTAGTCTAACGGTAGCTTCACAAGAAGGTTGGGATGGTAACCCTTTAGTTGAGCATTTATATATCCTTGAGAGACTAGTTGAAGAAAGACACTTGGTTGTGCAGAATGCACTTGTGGTGGAGAAAGATAGGAGAAAGAAATGGTTTGACCTTCATTTAAACAACAAGGATATCAAGGTTGGGGATAAAGTTCTTATGTATGGAGTGCATAATGAGAAGAAAAAGTTGAAATATGCAGGAAAAGGACCATATAAAGTATGTGAAATCACCCCACAAGGTACCATTCATGTGGAAACTCTTGATGGAGTCGAAACCATTGGATTCCTCAATGGGAGTAAATTTAAAAGATACTATGATCCTTTAATCCAAGAGGAGCTACATGCCATCCATAAAACAAAGGCAACCAAGACACAAGCATAATTGAAAAAGATACAAGCTCAAGCTGAGGCTAAGGAGCGACAACAATGTATTAGACGCCAATGAGAGGCCAACCTTGGAGTTACACATGTATTTTAAGTTGAAACAGAGGATGATTGGTTGGACTCTGACACACCTCTATGATGCCCTATTGAGTTAAATAGGGCCTATGGAAAAGTGCTATTAACGCCTTATTGGATGCAGGTGCTAAATATAATCTGATATCATATGGAGTGTGGTGTTAGTTAGGAAAACCATATGTATGTGAGAGTACCATCCAAGTCAAGGGTATCAACAAGAAAAAAAAAATGGAACCTGGCACACTTCTGTCAGTTATGACAATGGGGTCGTAGCTCAAGACCTTTTTGGTCATGCCTGCTCGAACCATGGAAGGCAATATAAACCTAGGATGCAAGTGGATGTTAGCAACCAAATGCACTACTGATTGGGGGACTGGGAGTGTCACAACACAGAAACCAACTCTTAGCTTTGTCACTCAAGTGATAGTGTCAGGCCAAGGTCCACCCTGGAGGTCAAGGACCTGCTGGCCAAGGGCCGGGCTGCCCATTTGAGAAGCGATCCTGCAAGCCAAGGGGCTATAAAAAGGGTGGTTGGAAGGAGGATCTTTTACCACAGTTCCCAAGGTTCTACATTGGTATCAGAGCTCAAGGGAGAAGGAGGCATGGAGGAGCGTGCAAGGCAAACAAGGCTCGGCATGGTTCCTTTCTCTCTCTCTCTCACCTTAAGGAAGGAAGAAGGCATGGAGGGCTTCATGAATTCTCTACCATGGCGGATTTGATAAGTGCGTGAAGGCATGCAAAGGAGGAGGATGGTCAAGGAAGTGCAGGAATTAGGTCAAGGACATGCAGGAAACCACCCCTACAAAGCCAAGAACAATCAACAAAGTTGCACGTGAAGGAGGGATTGCATAGAGAAGGGGGGCCGCTAGACCTACTCGGATTCTCATGCAAGTTACATGGTTGGATTTGTGCTACAGTGGGGGATAAATTTCATCATATCACCTTGCCCAGAGAAGGTCTGTAGCATCAGCCTTGTCTTGTTCTTGGCTCGTGCAGTCTGCTGCCACCATGCAAACTACAAATTTCTTTTGTTATTTTTTCTAGTGCCCTAGCTTGACCATGCAAGGGTACTTACCCACGGGCAAGGCCCCTATTTTCAACATCTTCTCCCAGCACGCATAAGGCGGGAGATTCTAGCGTACTTTGCAGCTTTTGAACCGGAAGGAGTACAATTGTCTGCACATCTTTTTGTATCATACAACCGTGTTATTACTGGAAGGGGAGTCTTGCCACATGCTGGAAAGTGTATAGCTGCATGCTACATGTCAGTGATTGACATCAAGGTATGCATTTATTTTTTTTGTTTATTTGATAAATTCTTTCAAACATGCTGCATAGCTCTATCATGCAACGGAAATCAACACACGGTACGCACTCCAAGCACAAGCACGGCTTGTGGCTGTAACCATAAATAAAGCATGGCTTGAGTACACAATACCTTGACAACACACACGAGTCGAAGGTTGCATCTTGATACAAAGGCAAGTCAGGCAGGGCCTGTGACCTATACGATCCAGTTATTCGGCACGGCCCATCCGTAATTACCATTTTACGATGTTGTACAACAAGTTTTCTACGGCAAGGCTCCCAGGCAAGTTGTCTCCCACCAGTTACATTCCACGAGCACGGCTATTCATTTTGATATCTCCTCATTGTGTTACCTAGAGGAGGAGGAAAGCAGGAAACATAACTACATGAAGCATAGTGGAAAAACATTGTATTCATAGCTATGAGCTAACTCCAATGTCAACCACCACCTATACCATCACATGAATTTTCATAATGCCAACTTGTCGAGAAAATGTTGCTTTGATCAAGGAGCGTTGGGCAATAACTGACATTTGACCGATCAGCTGTAGATGCTATCTATCTCAGTATTGTGCAATCTCATAATTCTCAGCAAGTAGCCAAATTCGGCATGGCTGATTCTCTATGAAATTTTGACAAGGTCGATCCTTTTCTGCTTGGACATATGTGTGTCAACAAGAGCATCTGTTAGATATAAGCACTCAAGTTACATTCTTGTCTCATCTATTTGATGAACTTATGTGAAGCAAGGCTTCCATTTCTGTGTCTTGCATTGAGACTTCCCACGTTTGGCATATGCTATGAGCATACAACTTGGAAAGGATATGGAAAAATGTTTGCAGGTTAACTCGTTACGTTTCAAACGGTCATCTATGACACACGAGATGTATATGTACATACGACAACTACCACTCGTGCAGCAGATATGGCTATGAGCCATCTTTCAGCGAGTTTTCTTCCACGGAATCTCAGGACAACTAGTTACAACAATGACCAGGTTAGCAAATTTTAAGTTCTTCTTATTTTTTCCATGTTTACACCTTTGCTTGGAAACTACTTGTTTTTCTGCAAAGCCAAGTGCTTTGACAGTTTAACATGCAGCAAGGCTTCTCACTTGTGCCAAGGTATTGCCCATTGATTTGGAATCAAGGGCATTGGCACATAAGTTTTTGGAACTGGAAAAATAGGGAATATCACTTCACAGAATCCCTACTAGTTTAGATTGTGCAAGGCACTTATGGTTTTGGCTCTCACGTTTGAGGCCATCAGTCTTGCCAAGGGCTTAAAATTCTGCATGCATGGCATGCTCGCTAGGTGGATTCAATTCTACCGCTCGTGAAATACGCTTCCGCTATAACACCAAACACTCTATCAAGGACGAGATATTATGTTCTGGATTGTTTAACATGATTTTTGGTTTGCTGCTAACACACAACAACACTAAAAAGAACCTAAAACTAGGACTTCATTCACAGGCAAATTACCAATGCTAAGTCATCCTCATACACTCACGACCCCTGCAAGGTAGGTGGGTCAGGATGTGTTTTATGTTTTTTTGTTACCTCTCTCGATGAGAAAGAGTCATACCGGAAAACTGTGGAATGCTTATAGGATAAGCTGCAAGTCAGGCATAAGATGCATAAGAGCACACAGATTGGGTACACACTCTAGTAGCTTAAGGAAAGTTCCTCCAGCATGCTCTCTCTCTCTCTCTCTCTCTCTCTCTCTCTCTCTCTCTCTCTCTCTCTCTCTCTCTCTCTCTCTCTCTCTCTCTCTCTCATTTCTCTCGCAGAATAATGAAAACTTTTTAAGAATCTTTTGATACATGTTTTTCTCGTGAGTCACCCTGAGCCAAGATGCTCTAACTCTCAACTAGAAAGTGGCAAGACGCCATCCGAATTAGTCTTCATCGATTCGTTTATTGAACACTAATTGCCATAAGGGCTATGAGCCACACACGCTGGCTAAGAGTCATTGTAAGATCTTGGGTAAGACCGAACTGTTGGCATTCCTTGGGTGATTTTTCTCCCGCTTGAATAGATCTACCCAGTGGACTCCCCATCGATGTTAATGGTCAAGCAAGAGTCTTGCCATTATATATGTTTCTGGGTATTTTGTAAGCACTACATGTTTTAGTACAAAGATTGAGTTAAGTTTTTTATATACTTGCATACACATAGGCTGATCTATAGCACGACGTAGAGATGCAGCAAGCATTTCAAACAGCATGGCTGTCCCTAAGAGCCAGGCGTTCCACCCTGCATGGATCTCTAATTTAGTGATTAGCAGGTCACAGAAATTTTGCTATGGTACACTTACAGGTTGAGGACTGTACTTGACTTCTGGGTAAGTATCAGGTAATTTCCACCTCATTGTAAGTTTTTTTTTGGGTTTCTTTTCCTTTCCAATTACGTTTGATTAAGTTATGTACTACAAGGGATGTTTGAACTAGAAGGCTTTCGTCAAGCTTGCTCTTTAGCCATATGACAAGGTCATTTAAGTGCACAGCATTTTGAGAAAATAGTGTTATTTTCTCTCTTCCCTGTTCCTCAAGATACCTGATGGGTTTGATTCTTGTTGAAACAATTACATACCTACATGGTCTGGTCTGTTTGGCACATGTTGTCACATGGGCTACAACATGGTCTAGGAACTCAAGGAGTTCGGTTTAGCCAGTGTGGAGCAATGATAATGAGGGTCCCTCTCACTCGCATCGCGGAGTGTTCCTAGTTCCCTCCACACACAAGTACAATTTGTGCTTGATGGATGTCGCTTTCTCTGCCATCCTTACTTGAGAAATATTCCACATGGGGTTAATATGAGTCTCTGGGACTGACATTGGCACATAATTCCTAATGATGTGTTGCGACGAAGTCTCTACGTGCTGATTGCATCTATTTATTCAACCATTTGGAGCACACCATATCAGGAACAATTTCAGTGGCCAAAAATTGTCGGGTACTAAGTACAGACTTGTTACGATTACAAGTGTTGTGAAACCACCTTAACGGAGGGTTGTTTATCCATATAGCCACGTATGCTAAGTTACTGAGAATGTCTCATGGTTGGTACCTAGGTATGACTCAGCTTTCACATTCTGATGGTCCAACTCTTGTTGCAAGGCTTTCACGCACGTGCCGTGGAAAGTCTCATCATGGAATTGCGTTTTGGATTTGTTTGTGCTAAATGCATGCATACTAGGTGTTATGGGCCCTAGTGTTTAACACAAATTTTTTTGGATCGGCATGCCAATTCATGGACTTTTTTGTTTCTGTAATTTTTTGCACTTCAAGTATAGCTTTTCAAGCCGATTTATGAGCTTACACCCTACCGTAAGGTAACAGCTCAGGATAGGTGTCTGTGGTTGGATGGTCTATACTCTATGAGCTTACTCCACTCCAACCTGCTTTAAACCTAGTTGGTTGCCTCCACTCCATATCGAGGATATGGATGGCTACTCACTGGTTGAGTCAAAGTTATTGGCAGTCGTGGAAGACTATCTCTAAGTGGTTGGAGCAAGTACCTCACTCTCTTTGCTGTTATTCACCCCGCATTCGATGGGCAACTTACAAAGTATTTTTCTAGTGCTAAAGGGTCTGCTAAGAGCATATGTTATCACAAAGCATTCTGAATGGACGATTCTCTCCCTATTCTAGAATTTTCTTAGGTTTTCAATTTTGACCACCTTTTATGGTCGGGTTGGATACCGATTCAATAGTTTCATAAGTCAAGGACTTAGTAGGTGTGCTGACAAAGACCGTTGGCATGTAACCTTCATTAGGGGTGAACATGTAGTTCTGTGTGTTCCAAAATGTCCAGCAGTCTGACATGAGGAAACTCCCTATTCTGTCCCTCAGTAGCTATGAGCTTTTTTAAGATACTCACGCGAGTTGGAAATTTGGCTCACAACTTCATGGAAAGTTGCACCAAGGTTTCTTGCATTTTTCCTCTTTCAGAAAGTCTGAAAACTGGTTATGTCTTTAGACACCTTTTAGTTGTGGTTACTCCTTTGAAGTACTCAAGTGAGTTATAAATTGAGTTACCATTTAGGTACAAGTGGTTTCAAAAGGACAACAATGTTGAAAATCAAGATGTTACTCTTGGTTTCATTAAACCTCCTCACTGCACCAAGTATCAGTCATCATGACAATTGGCCCGCGTAAGGGATGCCAATAAGAAAAACATCAGTGTTCTTATGAAGATACTATCACGTGTTTTTGAGGACGAAAATGCTTCTCCAAGGGGGGAGTAATGTCAAGCCAAGGGCCATCCTAGAGGTCAAGGACCGACTGCCCAGTGGACAAGGGATCCTGTTATAAAAAGGGTGATTGGGTGGAGGATCGTTCACGGCAGTTCCCAGGGTTCTACAGATAGTCCCTAAGATATCACCTCCCGAGGAAATACAACGCAAAACATTGCATGTCCAAGAGGTTGAACCATTTGTACCTCTAGCCCAACCCTCTAGAGCTTCAACTTCAGTAGCTAAAACAAAGCATGAGACACACAAGACTCATCGTAATATAACAAAGAAAACATACAAATGGGTCCCTAAAGCTTCTTTAGCGACCATTTTTTACACTGAAAAATAGAAGCCTTATAAGATATGCCCCACTCGCTCCAAGATATGTAAGAAAACGTTTCGCTAGATTCGTAAATGACTATTGGAATCCCAAGGCTACTATGAAGGGAATGATCAAATCTGGGTGCCTAAACGTAATTTGTGTTCTTACCTATCACTTATAGACCCATGTCAGTCAAATCATGTGACGACAATGTCGATTGAAGACCGTGGGAAGGGAAAGATCACAGAATACTATACACGTGATCTGGAGCTAGTTTGGGTACCCAAGCGAGAACGACTTGTATCGCTCGGCTCAAACATAGAAAAAACAAAGGAAGCTTCTTGCTCTTCATATAGTTCTTCTACATAAACCCAAACCCTTCACAACTTCCACCTACCACAAAAATGGTACAAAAAAACAAGGAAAGAATAGCACCTCCCATTGTGTATTCATCACATAAAACAACGTTTCAAGTAAAATCATGGGAGAGTACCTTACCACCCTTACAACTAGATGAAACGCCTAGGGTGGTGAAAAACTATTGGTCAAAGTCTTCACCCATTACAACTTGGAACAATTGGTTTCAAAAGGTGACGACATCGTTCCAAAAGGTACGATCTACCTAAGGAAGCGGAGATTGTTTGTTGACATCCATCATTCACTTTCTCCGTCTTAACCTTCCTCCCTGACCTCTTAATCTCCTTATCTTAGGGAATGTATATAGATAGCCCTATACTCAAGAAAACAAAAATAAAAAAGTAAAAGAGCAAGAGCCACCAAACAAAAATCTTGAAACCTACAAATTTTAGTACCTGACATGACCCTTATAATATTTGCACACTAACCAAAATCTATCTGTGTGTACAAATATGGCTAGTATGCTAGAGTCATCCACTCCTACCTTGGGTGAGAGGTACCCTCTTTACTTTTCACAAGTGTTTCACATAGTCTTCTCGTTGTTTGCTTGTAAATGGGATTTGGTAGATACACTAGCATGTTATAAAATTTTGAGGAATTCGAATGGTTGATACGTCTCTTGACCATGATTGATCCCTACTTAGTAGAGAACGTCTCTCCAATTGTCCAAGATTACCCTTTTGAGTAATATGACTATACACGCCTAGTGACATTCTTAGTGAACATATATGCATCTGATGATGAGGAAGATTTATGATTACACGGATGGCCCGTATGGTCTCGCTGATGATGACTTTATTTTCTTAACAATGACAAGGATAGGGGTTTAAACTTAGGGCTATCTGCCCATCTATACAATATTCTATTCTCTTGACCCTCTAGGGGGGTGCAAATACTTAGGTTAGGGTTCTTTATGTTCAATTTTTTTGTGTTCAAAGGTTGGTGTCTCTTCCCACTGATGTGCCTCCTAGAGGTATTCCTTGTGTTTTTTAGTGTGCATACAGGAACACATTGCAGTAGTTGAAATTTTGAACTTCATGCAATCTTTGTCTAGTTCACTCTTTGAATTGAGCGCGATCATCAACACGAACAGGTGTTTCTTGTCCATTATCATTGCCTCTTGTCTTTTTAAGCATCCATGTTTGTCTGCTTTAACAATGATTGGTAGCATAATATTCAACACATTTTCTTAGTCTCAAACATTAGATTCAATATAATTTTATGTCATAGTCCCTTGTTTAGGTTTATGAATCAAGAAGTGACTAAGTTAGTTTGACCAAGATAGACATTAGAGATCTTCTCTTAATACCATCGGAAACTCCTTCCTAATTGTCAATGGTTACTTTGGGTTCTTAATTCGATATTATAAAGCATTGTATGCAATGTACTAGTGCTTTTTAGTGGGCTTAATCCCTCTTGACCTTTAGCTTAAGTATTATAAAGGGAATTTACTATTGTGATGAGCTTGGGGAGTGTGACAGTGTCAATATGACCCCCCAAAGGTACAAAATTGAAATGAAGTGAAAAACAAATAAAAAAACAAAAGTACAAAAAATGTAAAATCTTAAGCTAAAAGAGAAATCCTAGCTTGATTTGATACTTCACTCATATGTATTGCCTATGGTACTAGAGCCCTAGAGGTTCCCAGTGTGGGCGCTTTTCCTTGAGAAGCAGGTATACAAAATAAACACACACATAAAAAATTGAATCAATGTGGAAAACACTTTGGGGGGTCAAACAAAGGGAATAATTCAGGTGATAATTTCATATGCAATTCCTTTTATCGTAGCTTAACTAGAAGGTCTTCTAGGTATAGCCTCTAATCAATCCTCGGACATAAAATACTTTGCTCTCGTAATTAACAACTTAATCGACCAGAGATAATTATTTTTTTACCAATTAATCTGTGTACATATTCACTGCATATGCTTTTTAACTATGTGTGTTCTATGAGAATGCAATTAATGTGCCATTTTTGATGATTTTACAGTGTTTGAAGAAAGCTAAGGACATTCAATCTCAGATGCTCTTTCGCCTCGAAGAACGAGCTTCACCTCACTAGCTTTCCAGGACGGAATCTACATCACGAAGAGAGGCATGTTAACCACTTATTATTACGGACACCCTATCACCTTTGATGAACTCTTTATCACTTTATATGAGTCATGCACCGGGTTTGTCGGTCCTATAGGTGACTAGGTGATCGCCGATGAGAGGCGCACCACTTATCTCATTTTTATATTATTTTTGATCGGCCAAAATGGACGCCCATGTGTGAATGGATCATATTCATATAAAAGGTCCATTTTGACCTAAAGTCCTCATTTTGAGATGCATGCTAAAGAAATGCTCTTGCTTTACCTCTACCTTCTCTTCCATCGTGTGCTCACGAATGTGTGTGTGTGTGTGTGTGTGTATGCGCGCGCGAGAGAGAGAGAGAGAGAGAGAGAGAGAGAGAGAGAGAGAGAGAGAGAGAGAGATTATGCTTGAGAGAGAGAGAGAGAGAGAGAGAGAGTGTGTGTGTGATCGAGCATTGCGGCGACATTGGCGACGGCGAGGTGATTGAGCAGGGCGGCGATGGCTCCCTCTTCTTTGCGGCACAAAATCCTTCACGACGGCAAGTGTAGAGCGATGAGTGACACACCATTGGTCCCTTTGAGCTTACTAGGGTAATTTGGTTGTGTTCTTGCATCCATTCATGGCTCGCACATGGTGTTCGGCAAGTCCCCAGCCTCCGACACGTGTGGTAGAAGCGCACACTTTGGTGCCATAAACACAACACAAAAAATTGGATGATAAGGCTTTCAAATGTATTTTTGTTGGTTATAGTGTTGAAAGGAAAGGTTACAGGTTGTATCATCCTCAAACAAAGCGTATCTTGGTCTCACAGGATGTTGTGTTTGTGGAAGATTGTATTCTAGAGACAATAATGTCAGCTCATAGGACATTTATGACACTTTGTTCACGGGGGGTCCACTATGTGAAAATTGCATATAGCACGTGCAAACAAGTGGTATATAAATAATCCCTTACCTGTATATTTTCAAGTATTACATGTACTTCTTATGTATGCACTTTTGCAAAAAAACTAGCCCTTATATATGAAAATGTTCACGTTTTCAATTAAAAACCCTTTATGTAAGTACATGTTTTTGTAAATGTACCTAATTATAAATCCCTTATTTTGTTCGCACGTGCTATCATGCATATTTCCTAGTGGATGCCCCGGAACTTTGTTGCCTCTTTTAGTGGTGGAAGTTCAAATGTAACTTCCAATGAGGCAAATGTATAGCCTATGGGGGCTTCTGAAAATGTTACAGATCAGCCTATTACTGATGCAGATGTACAAGATGTACTTGATGAGGAAGAGTTGAAAATGAGCAGGCTAGAGGTATGCCAAAATGGTTGGTGCATACATTGCGTGACAGTAAATTGGATGCACCTTTGTCTAGTCGTACTCGTTCAGGCATAACAATTTGATGCATAACAATCTTATGCATCAAATTGTTATGCTTTGGTTGTGTCTAGCTAACATGATGTTGAGGAACCTCTGTCTTTTGATGAAGCACAAAATTCAAAAAATTAGATGATTGTCATGCAATTAAAATATGATGCACTTATAGAAAATGACACATGGACTTTATGTGATTGGCCTCTTGGCAAAAAGGCCATTGGTCCGAAGTGGGTTTACAAGTTGAAAGGAAATCCGGAAGGTGAGATTGATCACTATAAGGCTCGACTTTTTGCAAAGGGTTATGCACAACAAAAAGACATATATTATAAAGAGAATTTTTCTCCCACTTGTTGTATGACAACTGTGCGTTTTCTATGTGCATTGGCATCTCATTTTGGTTGGGATGTACATCAATCCGACATTGTTACTGCTTTCTTGAATGGTAACATATTTGAGGAAGTTTATGTAATGCAGCCTCGCAGTTTTGTCAAGAAAGGACAAGAGGATAAAGTGTGCATATATAAGAAAGCTTTGTTTGGGTTAAGCAATCTCCTCATACTTGGTATGAGAAGGCTGACACTCATTTGGTCAAACGAGGCTTTCGTAACAGTCCAATAAAAATCACATCGTATGTAAAGCGTGAGGGTGATGTACTTCTCATTGTGGTTCTTTATGTGGATGATTTGTTGATCACTGGACCAAATGAGAGACATATTGCTAAATTTAAGGCTGATTTGAATGCTACGTTCAAGATGAAAGATTTGGGGCTGTTGCATCATTACTTGGGTATACAGTTTAAGCAGTGTAGTGGTGGTATTGCCTTCTGTCTGAAAAGTCACATAGAGACATTGCTATGTAAGTTTGGACTTGAGGATTGCAAACCTATTGCCACTCCCATGGAAACATGTTTGAAATGGAGTCTTTATGATGCTGATTGCATATGTCACTCTTTACCAAACTGTTGTTGGATGCCTCATTTATGTATGCAACACGAGGCCGGATATTCAGTTTGCAGTCTCACAAGTCAACAAATTTATGCATAGCCAAGGTCTAAGCATTGGCAGGCTGTCAAGAGGATTTTTTGCTACTTGAGTGGCACTTTACATGTAATAGTTGGCTTGTTTTATCCCAAGGAGGGATCGTTGCCACCAGACTTACATGCTTTTTTGGACTCAAATTGGGCTGGTTGTTTTAACATGCGAGTGTCCACAAGTGGTTTTTGTTCATGCTTGGCAGTTCATGTATATCATGGTTGAGCAAGAAGCAATCTACTATGGCCACTTCTAGTCGTAATGCTGAGTAGAGGGCAGTCTTCATAGCTACGGTTGAGTGTTTTTGGCTCAGATGCCTTATGGCTGATTTGGGTATTGGACAAGACACTGCCAACACTATCTACACTGACAGTCAGAGCGCATTGTCAATTGTGAGGAACCCAATTTTTCATGCTGGCATAAAGCACATTGAGGTGCATTACCACTATGTCAGGGAGAGACTCTCAGCAGGAGAGATCAGCTTGGCTTATGTGCCAACAGAGGACAACCTTGCAGGTCTTTTCACAAAGTCATTGTCCCGTGAGAAGTTTGAAGCTTTCTGCAAAGCTTTGGGCTTACTTCACCTTTGTGGCATGATCATGTCCTCAGGACATAAAATTTCCCTTTACTCTATGTGCCAGCTTTTGTTCACTGCATCACTCTTGGGGGGATTTGTTACCATATACATGTAGTAGTGATGTGTGTGAACACACTTAGGACCACCAAGGCATTTTTCCCCTCCCTAGGAGGTTTTTTCCCCCGTGCATTGCATATACCCCATCATTCTAGGGCTATTCATCTTTCGATTGCACACTAAGTAAAACACTCTCTGTTGTGTGCCTTGAGCTTCCTTTGTCTTCTCCAAGTTGTATGTGTTGTCTTGCATCCCTAATTCCAACAGAACTCACAAGTAGAATGGGTGCACATAGACTAACAAGCCCTTGACATCAAAACTAGAAATGACCTCAAGAAAAAACCATGCAGGAGAAATCGTATTTTTTTAAAGGGGCCAGATGAGTCTCAATTTTTGTTGTGTAAAGGCGGTGTGCCTCTTACAACCTCCGACGCAATGGTGATGTCCAATTGGGCTACTTTTGACCTCTAAATTTTTTGCAGCAATAGTTGTTTGTTGTGCGTCGAGGATTCTACACATGGTTTGCTCTCGAGTGTGAGAGTAGTATTGGCTGCAAGCTTGCTCTCAGGTGGAGGACATGATGTATACTTGAGTGTGGATTTTTTGCATGATTTGCTCATAGTTTTGAGCATGTTTATGGCATGTACGGTTATTATGGTCAGATAGCCAAAATATTGCCGAAACTCTGGAAAACATTTTCCCTCAATTTTATGCACATGATTTGATGTAATCCAGGTTGTGATTTCAAGTTTCTCAAGGCTTGCATGATATTCTCTGCAAGTGGGAGATTAGTGGGTGTATGCCTCAATAACTCATTGAGTGACTCTCATATTATTTTCCACTTTGTTTGGCATTGTGCCATAGTGTTTTGGCATTGTTTATCTCCTTGGTTTTTGGTGACATTGATCCAATTTTATGGAGAATACTCTGTCGATTTTTCTGGACACGTTGTTTTAAGCATTGCAGATAGTGGATATTCCATTGGTTGTTGGTGAGACTAGGAGTGTGGTAGATACTCCTACTTTCGTACATTCACCTAGACATGCATGGACTTTGTCTCACGATTGGCAGTTGGATAGTAGTGCTTTACGCCATGTGACTCCTTGTAGGGAGTGGTTTAGCACATTTTCTGCTCTGAAACAGGATGATGTTCATGGTGTGGGTGACATTAATTGCACTTTGCTAGTGGGAGTATGTTTCTACTCCATGATGTTCAATATGTACCTGATGCTTGTAGAAGTTTGATCTCCATCTCATAGCTTATAAATCATGGGTGTCATGTTCAACTGATTGATGCATCTTACTTGATGAGGAGAGGTTCTTTTGTGATAGTTAGAGACCATGTGGTGCTCATTTGACTCTTCTCTACATTCTCGCTGTCAGAGACGCCATTGTCTCTGTTAGTCGGTTGCCATGTAAACATTTGCAGTCTAGGCAAGTACACTTCGTTGATGAGCAGCATGACACTGCGCTTGTTGTGCATGCATGGTCTGAGGACAGAAATGTACAACGGGAGAGCTCTTTGAGTGCATGACTAGAGAAGTCACCGATAATGGTGACATGTTTTGATGTTTTGCTAGTCAGAGAGCAGAGCAGTGAGTCACATGTGCGAGACATTGTAGTTTCAGTGACTTTGCAGACATATACTTTTGTGGATGAGTTTCGTAGTGTTGTGCACAACATGTCATAGATGCATAGTTAGAGCGACCATGCTCCAGCGAGACACAATGGATTGATGCTCTTAGGACAGAGATGCCTCATACCATGGAGATGAGAAATATGGAGTTCTTTGACATGCTCATGCTAGAGGTTGATATGGTGATGTTAGGACATGTTCTGATGGATGCAAGGACGGTCGCAGTGTTGAGCACCCCTGATTTGTCACATCCATTTGTTTCTAGTCTTGATGGTGCAGGAGTTACACATAGTGCAGAGGCAGTTGATAGGGACATGTTAGAAGAGGTTGTATGGATTTCATTAGCCTTAGAGACTCTCATGTACGACCTCTTAGTGTCGAGACCCGACATAGCACCTGCAATGGGAGCATTTGCAGTTGGAATTTTCAGTCGTGCGATGATTGACACTAGCATGATGCATCATGGAGCGGTGCAAGTCATTATAGGATACCTGCAGAGTATGCATGATGATTCTAGTAGAAATATACACTTTCGCACACTGCTAGAGCCTACACGGCGGCATGCATTGGCTTCAAGAGAGCCAGTGGGCATAAGTTGAGATGAATTTCTTCCCTTACCTATTGTACATACTACTAGGTACTATTGTAGTACCACTTATCGGCACATTCTCCTTTAAGTGGGAGATTGTTGGGGTAAAGGTGGTGTGCCGCTTACCCTAGTTGAACATGCTAGAGACATCTCACTGCCCATTACTTGTACACACCTTATTCTTTACTAGTTAAAAGAATAAGGGGCTTTCTCACAGACATAGTGTTGAGCTGCTCCACCCACATCCTGTGTTCTCTCTCTCTCTCTCTCTCTCTCTCTCTCTCTCTCTCTCTCCGCACATGCACCGCATTCGCGCACTCACAATTATGACCAGCAGTTTGTGGGTGGCATCATTGCTACCAACTTTTGTGAAGGAAGATCAACAAGAAAACTGTACATACAAGGTCTAATAAGCAAAGTAAGCTTCAAGTGTAAAAGCATCAAAATCGTCGTGAAAAGGTTAAATAGTAATGTAAAAAAGAGCTACTTCATATATGGCTTCTACAAGTCTATTACAACAAGTCTGTGATCATACATTGTGTCATGCAATGGCCTATGGCCCATTCTAGGAGTCCGCACCTCATTTAGACTACAAAGTGTCAACTGAAAAGACAGTGGCTTCCAAATGTGAAAGTGACACTTCAAGTATCTCCCAAGAAAGTATTTGTCCATGTTGAGTTGTTCAAATACTTGGAAAGTAGTATATTTACGTAAGGTAGGAAAAAATACCCTATTCATTTGGTGACAACCTAATTTTTTGATGATACCAGTGGATTATACCAGCTTGAAAACTCATGCCTAGGAAGTTTCAAGTGAATTGAAACTACGCAACTTCATGTGTTGATATTTTTCTCTTAATAGAAAGCAAAAAATGGTCTAAGCCTCGCTTGGAGAATCATAATAATGAGACAAGATGCTTATCTTCATTAGAATGTCATAGGAAACATTTCCACCAAACAGAAAGTCAAACTGAAGCCAAATTTGCATGTTGAGAAAAAAAATCACGTTTTATTCCTACATTGATGACATTGACCCCTGCCAAAATTTTGACCTGATGACCACCTTTGAATGGGCCCTTAGATCCTTCTTATAAAAAAAACATCAAAAATTCCAAATCCTTTGAAAATAAAGCCCATTTGAGCTTGAACTTGATATTGTTAACATATATTTCAGGCAAACTGCTCATTCATTTCACATCAAATTTTTACCAGAGCGTAAAGCCATTGGGTACAACAAGTCCCTAGGGTCAACTGCTAGAAAAAGTTGAAAACCATGATACCTATGGAAAAATTGCGTTTTTTTCTTGATCTTGCATAAATGGAAATTTTTCATCTTTTGTAAATTCTACGTGAGTCATATAATCATTCTAAGCCGGCCAATGAATCGACAAGTTTTGTGAATTTTTCACGAGTCATATATCATTCTAAGCCTGTACCGACATGTCCAACGGATGCATGGAAGCATGAAAATGGTAAATTCAACTCTGAAAGATCACTAAAAACGCGATTATTTTGATAGGACTATAGTAGTGGCTAATTTTTTGGGTAGTGGAGGGGAAATCTATTTTGCAAACAGTCTTATATTGCGTACCATGAGCTTTTAAATCTCACTCATAAACACATGCAATGTTCAACAAATGGTCCAACAAAAGCTATCAAGAACCATTGAAAATATCTATCTAGGGCCATCTATCAAAACTCCAATGCCACAATTTTATACTAGGTATCAAAAGTCGCTTCAAGGACTAGTTTCCATCACCTCTCACGGAATTGTACAAGGCTTCATGTAGAGTGTAGAGTGTGATAGTTCTTTTAGTGTATATGTTAGCAAGAAAGGATGTCTCGTTAGTTTTACCACCAAAAATGTAGATACTAGTTAGAATTATATTGGATTCTAAACATATATGGACTATTTTATGTTTAGAATCTTTTAAAAGCAACTTGGAACACCTTAAGATACTCAAGAATTCAACATGTCAAAAAAAATTTAAAACAAAAAATTGAACTCTATGCTAGTAGGCTAGTTGCTTCAAAGGAAACAATTGTATATAGGCCCACAAAATCATTCATTTTGTATCAGTTTTTTAATGCTTGGGCATCTTAAGAAACTAAAGGCATTGATCTTATCACAAATGTTGTAGTTACTCTTTTGTTAGATAGTGAGAATAAGTTGAGACGAGAGAATTCTACAAGAAATGAAATTCATCAATTTTATAACTTCCAATTTTCCGAACCAAAAAAAAAAAAAAAGAGACTTCCAGTTTTTTTGTACCAAAGGAAGTATGATTGTGTTGCTAGTGCTCTTAGTAGAGCTCTAACCTCTTTTAGAAAAATAAAAATTTAGTACAAGATTTACAATTTTCATGCATGAGAGACCCAAATGCAAGTAAAACAATAATTGCTCGCTTTACATATGGTTCACATCATGGATCTTGCATTCAAACATAGCGGGGAACAAGGTTGATGGGAAGACCTTTTGCGGGAAAAGGCAAGGGATCCACGGTAATAATCTCATGGGGATCCACAAGGGTCCATGAGAAGTGTATGACAATGTGGTGAAGTAAAACCATGATCACCATGCGAGCAAATTCATTTCCTGAGCAATTGTAATACTATTTAATGGAAAGGTGTTGGCATGAAAATGAACATTGACATTCCACTCTTATCCAAAATGCCTTAGCTAGCCTTAAAACATCATATGGGTTAATTTTAGTGTAACATTTTAAAGATGTCCTCATTTGAGTCTCGCCCAAGCACCCTTTTTCCTTTTAATTTCGGTTTTCAGATTGCAATCATTCTGCATAATGGAAGCATTTGATTTGTAGTACAATTTGATGATAATTTTTATACCTCTAAAGATTCACACGCCTGCACACACTCATATATATAATTACCCGTGCACGCACACATATATGTATATGTAGGTATGTGTGTATGTATAAATACATGTAAAATGCATATGTATATGTGTATATATGTTTAGAGATGAGATGGATTTCACTACTAATCTTTTGCATAGACATACATCAAGCATATATATGAATATTTTTCACACACACACACACACACACACACACATGATACCTGGGCACATTCTAGCGCCCCCTCCAAAAGGGACAAATGTGTAAGGGGCTGGCCCTGCTCCCTCAAAACGTGACGGGTCAAACTTGTCTGGCTCCTCGAAATACTTGGCATTGCGGTGGGTTGAGTTGACAGACCAATACAGCTACACAATGCACAATAATCAGCAATTTACTGGTCTTTGTATGCGTATCGAGATCAATGGTTGAGAGGCACAAGCCATGCAAATTAAGCAACTTCATCAAACACATGCAAAGAATCTGTAATGCGCACACAGAAATACATTGAGTAAGAACACCTCATCACAACGCCAAAGTAGTAAATTCTCTTATTCCTATCACAACGTAAAATGCAACATGCATGCATTCATGTATACATCAACACTTGGCATGCCAAGCATGAGATACTAAAACTGTGATGCGGCACAAGATTCCATTTATAAGACAGAGTTCTCACATCAATAAGTAAAATCTTCACAATTTTATGTTTCATTACCTTCCATGCATTTGGGATCCTGAATCCGTTATACTCGAAGGTTTGAATGACTTTTCTGAAAGAACCTTGGGACGGAGGCTGCAGCCTCAAGGTCTCTTGAACCACTCTCCAAGATAATTTCATCTTTTGAATATCGGCCCAGCTTAGTGGCTTGTCATGGCCTTTCTCTTCTAGAATCTCTTTATTTTCTACGCATTTTTCCGACAAAGGGGAGAAAAAAAGAAAATTACAAGTTTATGGAATATGCAATCAACAATAAATTACCTATTTGTGATTGTTCACAAAAGTTAACTACGTGCATGTGGTTCGATGTCTCATGCTCAATGACACATACAAAAACACTTGAACCTAGGTTTAGTCCAATCCTACCTACAATTTGAAAAATTTACCTTTGGATTTTAATGCAAGAAAACCTACAAATTTTCAAAACCTTCCAATCTAGCCAATTTTCCATTTGTAGGTTTTCCACGTATTTTACGGAAAAATTTTATTTCAAGCCCTGCAATTGCAAATGTAACTATGCGAACGTGCACTTCACAGCGACAAAATTGCCACTGAATGTATAATTCAACATCTCACCTCTGTACACAGCATCAAAAATGTCCGGATTTAGCGCCAGATATCTCAATGCCAAGGCAGTTACCAGGGTGCTGGTGTCATGGCCAGCAAAGAGCATGAGAAGAATGTTGTCCTTGATGTCCTCATCAGACAAAGGTCTACCGTTTTCGCGAACATAGGTCAATAAGCAGGAAAGCATGTCGTCGGGCAAGCCCTTGCCTGAAGCAAGATCTCGCTTTCTCTCTTCAATCCACAGTTGAAACTGGGAGTGTAACAAGTTTGCAGCCGTTATGGCTTTGCTGTAGCGAGTTCCGGGTAACCTAATGGGTAACTGCATTTGGCCATGTACCATTGTACTGAATGGCTCTTCAAGCATTTCCTGCTCCTGTCGATTGTACCTACAATAGTATTCATTGTTACATAGTCCTCAAATGGGAAGAACCACTATAACACAAGCACAAAACACACAAAACCCTGCTAAACTAAGCATCATTTCCAAGCCAAATGTAACCATAGACATGTGATTAACCCAGTCTCCAGATATGTCTTCCTCTAAGATTCAAGTACATGTAAATTACTATAACAAAACATTATAATGACAGATGACCAGATAACCAAGGGGTGCTCAAGCCCACACCCTCAGACTCTCAGAGAGACTACCTGTGCATCACCGCAGGGACTAGCATACGCATGTACATACACACACACATAAAAGAACCTTGGTTTATGCCCAATTAACCTTTCATACAAAGTGCAAATATAAAGCAAGTCTACCTCATTAACAGTACCATCACCAGTCCCAAGCTCTCTAAGATCATGTTTACGATGCAGAGCTAGATATGTCCTCTGATGTCTGAAACCATGAAATGTTGTTTTTATGATCCCCCGAGATTCCTCTGCTATTCCAACACATTTCCATGCGGCGGTCAGAGGGATGTTTCTACATGGCTCTCACCTGATTGTTTCAACCATGATATGTGGCTAATGTGTGGAAGCAAATTGGGCCTAGTGACTTTGTAAAGATTAAAAAAACAAGATCCTTGGGAAGCCATTGTCTCATGACTGTATCCATAACTCAAGATTACGACATGCGATTAACCAAATCCCAATTTTCTGTTTCTTTCAAACAAGGCGCCTCGAAACAAATTGCAGACTCAGAACCCTAATTTTAGCTTGCTATGGACCAAAACAGATTCATGCAGCTAATGCTCCAGTTTGATTCTATGTTACCTGCTCATCAAAAGCTCACAAGCAATGCCAAACATAAACCGCTTCAGAAGAGGGAACGCCTTCACCTCCGACCTCCCATGCCAATTCTCCTCCAGAAAGCTTTGAGCACTCTTGTTGACCCTGCCAGTATAAGACTGAAGAGCTTCAGGTCGCAAGAACGTCATCAAAGCTTTCCGAAGGGACTTGGCCTCGTCCCCTGTTAGGGCGATGAGAGACCTCTTTCCCAGTACATTGACAATACTTGGAGGCGAAGCAACTTGGCACAGCTTGTTTTCACTAGTGAATATCATCTTGGTACCTGCAGGATTTGAGAAAAGAACAGTGGGAACGGGTCTTGAAGATTTCTCCATACACAGAGACACGATCATCGACGAAAGTCCATGACAGGTTACGACGCTGCGTGTAGAGGAATTGAAGGGTTTCGCCAAAGAAAGGGAGGCCATAGCTACCCGGAGGCAAGGGCAAGGGCGAGCTGCGCCTGGAGGAGGAGGATCGCCACAGCTGGAAAATTATGCTGAGGAGGAGGATGCCTGCCCCCAGGAAGAGGGCTCTCTGGTTATCGATGGCTTCTGCGAGGGTCATGACGAGCTCCACAGCGAGCTACGCTATAAACAAGGTTGGCACTAACTTGCCAACGGTCGCACTGCCTGAGAGAGAGAGAGAGAGAGAGAGAGAGAGAGAGATGCCTACACTTAGTCATAGATACAGGAGGAAAATGGTCCCATTTGTTGCATTGGAGTGTAGACACATACATACACGTAGGGGAGACATAGAGAGAGAGAGAGAGAGAGAGAGAGAGAGAGAGAGAGAGAGACATATTTTTTGAGAAAGGCTTGGAGTTGCAAGAGGCATTTACACAATTTTTAACCGATTCAGAGTGAGAACGACATTGTACAGAGCAATTATCCTCTAAGCATACATGAAGAGTCACAAGATTCCTCATCCTTCCAATCCTTTGCATGAGTCTCCAATCAAACAAATTGCGAGGAGTAGACCTTGCCGATGAAGCAAGAGATGTCAAAGGCCCGAGAATTGTACTTGTGCAGAGGGTGAGGGTGCAGATCTCTAGGCTAATATCTTCCATCCGTACAATATGCTTTGTATCATGGGTTCTTATGGATGGAGTTGAGATGCATGAATGCAATTCTTGACAGTCTATGTTGTTGACCTGAGATACAAGCTGATTGTCGTCAGATGCAAGCTCCATATCGGCCATTTCATTGGCGGTTGCGGATGCTTGTGCGCACACCTCGATTGGAAGTGTGTTATCATGATCTACATGGTAAGCTTACATGAGCATTTGCGTCAAGATCACATTGACAGAAAAGAGCCTTCTATGCCAAATTTCATAATGCATAGATTCGTTCCTGCTGGCCAAGAAATTGCAGTTATGGAGCAAGAAAGCTCATAGCTTTAATTGCAAGCAAAAATCGGGCATCTGCTATGTCTCCATTGCCATCAAGGTCTCAAAGACCGTTCGTCACACCTTGAAAGGTTCCACAACTACATGCCTAATGCATGCAAAACAACAAGAAGATGCCATGTCCTTGAAATCTTGTGGATTCTTTTGCCTGGGACTGAAGAGTGCACTCTTCTAGGCCCATCGCTCTGCAGTAACTGCAACAAGGAAGACAAGTTGGGAGGAGGAAAGCTCCATATCGGCCATTTCTTTGGCGGTTGCGGATGCTTGTGCGCACACCTCGACTGGAAGTGTGTTATTATGCTCTGCATGGTAAGCTTACATGAGCATTTGCGTCAAGATCACATTGACAAAGAAGAGCCTTCTATGCCAAATTTCATAATGCATAGATTCCTTCCTGCTGCCCAAGAAATTGCAGCTATGGAGCAAGAAATCTTCATAGCTTAAATTTCAAGCAGATTTCAGGCAGCTACTATGTCTCCATCACCATCAAGGCCTCAAAGACTGTCCATCACACGTCGCATCAAAACAAGAGCTCTCTCATCCTCGAAAGGTTTCACAACTACATGCGTAATGCATGCAAAAGCGGCAAGAAGATTCCATGTCCTTGAAATCTTGTGGATTCTTTCACCTAGGACTCAAGAGTGAACTCTTCTAAGCCCATCACTTTGCAGTAACTGGGTGTCACATCTAGTTGGCCATGCCAAAATAAAGGTGGCATTGTCATTGCATGACATACAAGTAGAGATATATAATATGCCATGTTTTTGCCTGAACAACGTGGTCTTCCTTCTGGCAGGGAGCGACAAAGGCTATGGAAGCTAGGAGTCACTCTTACTCACCCTCTCGAGCAGGTGTTAAGTTTCACGAAACTCGTCGGAGACATAGCAGTGTCGAATCCAAACCTCTCTACAGCCTATTGGGGAAGTTGGATGCAGCAGGTAATTTAGACCAACAAATGGAATTAGTAGGCGATGCTAAGCTACATCTTGTTGGCATGGAGTCGAAAAGACAATTAGAAGACATTATGAAGGAAGATTCTTCTGAGTTATATCCTGATGGAAATATAGCGCCATAAATCAAGAAGGAACTCTCAAAGTAGGCATGGGGGCCACACAACTTAACAAGTTTAGTTTCTAATGATCATGCTCAAAACCTTTACACACATGTTCATGTGAATGCAGACATAACTGAAAGCCCTAACCAAGTCCACCGAGATGCAATGGAAGCAATAAGCTACACTGAACAAGATCAGGCTTGGCAAGATGGGGATGTGGAACAAGACCAAGCTTGGCAAGAGAGTCATAGTAACAAGGATGGTGAATCTCCCTTTTTTGATTCTCTGTAAAATCAACTGCATCCATCTACACATTTGGGTCGCATGCGCGTGCGCGTGCACACACACGTAGTGATTTGCATACCTTGCACTTCTGCTCTGCAGAGATCTCCTCGCGCGCTCTCGTCTCGTCTCTTCCGCGCTGGCAAAGCCCCAAGTGCTATTTCTTTTACAAAGCATTGCTATTTTTATTTGTGTAAAAAGCCTAAAAATTGTGTACAGCATTTGATAGGCACCACGCCTATATCACTACCTGCAAGTAGGCAGTGCCAACAAGGTGAAGAACAAGGTGCAATTTGGCCTTAAGAAAGTGCTTTGAAAATTGAACGGGATGTGGGAGGCCAGGTAGATGAGTGTTGAAAATAGCAAATGGCTCTACAAAAGAGAGAGAGAGAGAGAGAGAGAGAGAGAGAGAGAGAGAGTCGACTACATAGGTAAAGCTGCTATTTTTAACGAGGTTACATGGACGATTGAGAGGGCAAGAATTCAAACGCGCCTTCTACGCTAACGAAGTAACAAGGTGGAGATTCACGATGGCATTCTAAAATAACAGGTGATGGATTGAATTTAAAAATCAAACTTAATAAGGTGAAAGTTCACTATGGCCTACATAATTCTATTGAGAGGAATTTAATAATAAGAGAGTTCTTTGCAAGTGTTCCAGAGAAAACCAATATCTATCTATACTTCTATACTACTAGCACATATTTAAAATTTGTAAAATTTTTGAACTATTTTCTCACATATTTCACTATTTTTCTTGCCTTTACCATGGTTTGCAATTGGCTAGTCTGAATTTTTAACTGACTTAAGGTTAAGTTGAGACAATCCTTTTTCGAACACTGATTCTAGTTAAACTCAACCTAATGACTTCATCACTTTCTTATTTTTTTTAAAAGCCACTGTGACCCTTTCACTTGTTTTTTTTTTTTTTTGCACCACTCACAATTGCGTGAGTAGTATATATTTACACAAGAGCTACACTAGTAGTGCCAGGCCTATTCTTTGGTCTACTTCAAAAAACTTAACTAAATTGTTTCCAAAATTCCTTAGCAATCTTCACATTGAAAAGAAAAAGGGCAGCACCTGTTGCTATCACTCACTATGTGCACCCATTGTTCGAGAAAAATGTGTCTTAGCTTAATATTGTCCAGTTTTCAATTTCAAAAATGTCGGTTGAGGTCAAGGGGAAAAAGACAAATTCCGTCCCAAAGTAGAGAAAAACAGTGTAAAAACCGAAAAAATAAGCTAATTTTCTTAGATTTTCTCTTGACAAAATCTAAGGAAAGGAATTTCATATATTTGGAAAAATGATTTTTCCCGAGCACTGTGCGTAGCCCATCCCTGTTGCAAGGATGTCTGCCCTTGTTTGCCCTTATGCCTCCGTACTCCTACATGCGCATCCCATCCCTGTTGCAAGGATGCAAGTGATCAGAGTGTGCACACGTTATAGAGGCCTATTGGGCAACGAAAAATTTCTTATCTATTTCCCTCCGTCTCTCATCTCTCTTTGTCTGCTCTCGCTATCGCTCTCCTTGCATAGCATTGCGACGCCACCCATCAGAGGCTGCCAGGGAGCTGTGGTCCTGTTTTGCTCTCAAAGGAATCGAATCTGCGAATTGTCCTCCTGTCCCCTTGTCATCGACTCTGCAGCTTGAGCTGCCCTCCCCATCTTGTGCTCGGGTCCCTCGTCGTGGCATGCACGATCCAAGAGAGGGATTGCTCCCGGCTCCACAGGAGCGAGAGGCAGCGAGCTCTCTTTCTCTCTCCTCCTACCCCCAAGCCGATCAGACAAGAAAGAGATGCAGCTTCGCTTATATGGGCCCGGAGCAAAACAATATTCCCCTCTCGAGCTCGTCTTGGCGTCACACATCGCACGACTCTTTTTTCTCTCTCTCTCTCTCTCTCTCTCTCTCTCTCTCTCTCGTTTCCTACGACGTTAAAACTCTCTTCTTCTTTTCTCTTCTTCTCGGGTGTGTGTGCACTAATAAAATAAGGAAAAGAATTTAAACTTTTCATCACCCACCCAAGTGCTGTAAATTGGTTATGCCATTTCCCTTTTGACTAACAGGCCTTGAGTTCAACTCTCCTCGCCAGCTAGATCTATAAGGTCTTTTGGGATAATTTTCTACGACGTTAAAACTGTCTTCTTCTTCTTCTCTCTCTCTCTCTCTCACACACACACACACACACACACACAGTGCCACGTCCTCTCTGTTGCTTCCCTCTTTCTCCTCTTGTGGCATCAACCCATCGTCAAGGTTGAATGCAATTAGGTACCATCGCTTCCATCTCCCTGTGCAAAGCTTTTGGAAGTAGCAACATTCCCACCTAGGTTCGTCATGGTTACTTTTGCGTTTCTGACCTAAACCCCTAGAGCCTTGCTCTCTCTCTCTCTCTCTCTCTCTCTCTCTCTCTCTGTGGCGTTGTCTACCTATGTCACCGAGTTGCTAGGGCACACTGGCCGATACGGAGCACGTGGCACGTGTTCGAGGGGAGGGCCAGAATCCCTTCCTTCTCTCTTTATCTATAGTATAGATACTAGTATGTGACCCGCGCGTTGCTGCGGCTACATGTGCGTCAATTGAAACAACCATTGTTCTCCTTCCCTTCACACGGAGGGCAAATGTGGGCAAATGCTTATGATTCTCATGTGAGCTTTTATAGCTCTTTAATACACTTGTGCATCAACCACCACTATAACTACTTTCTAGATGACAATGCATGACAACACACAAGGTCTAAGTGCTCTCCACATTCACATCAACCAAGCACAAATCTATCTTTTGGATCAACACTATGTTTACCTTTTTGAGTGTAAGATCGAACAACTAATGAAGTGTAGTTACTCTCCACATTCTTGTGGATTGACCAAGGACAAATCTCCTTCTAGTTGGTCATGCCAAGCTCCAACATAGTCCTCCTAATCATGGAAAGTTTGTCCCTCCCCTCCAACCCCTTCTCTCTATCTATGTGTGTGTGTGTGTGTGTGTGTGTGTGTGTGTGTGTGTGTGTGTGTTGAGTTCAAGAATTATTAGGTCAATTTGAGGTCTCTTGGGAATAAATAAAGTAATGGACTCCCTTCGCATGATGTCTTGTCTTAACATCCTATGTTTCTCTCTAAGGAGGTAGTTAATTTGTGATTAGGCTAGAGACGCCCCCCTCACACAATTGATATGGGTCCCTGGTGAGTGGTAGTGGCCCTCTAAATAGACTAATAGAGAACTGGTATCCTTCTGTGGATATAGTGTTTGCATTGAATGACGAATTCTTTAGATGCATTAGCATCCCCTCTCACCATCCTTACCGATCAAGGCATTGGTCATGATAGAAACTCTCACATGCTTCACTCGTGTAGTTTTGGTCTTGCATTTGGGGCATCACAATCAACTAAGTTATCAACTGCTATTTGTTGAAACTTAGGATGCATGTACCATCCATGACTTAACATGCCAACATTACACCACATAGTAGTAGAAAAAACTTTGCCGTTGGTATGCACAATTGATTTGGTGAGTAGTGTGGCGTTTGCTTCTCAAAGGCAGTATTCATGATGGGTGTGTGACTTGGGGGTGATTGCATGGCTATAGAAACTTTGTCTCTATACGTGGGTAAATTTAAAATTTTATAGGCTGGATTGCACTCAATCTAGCTAGCACGTATACTTGCATCTACCAAGATTATCGCATGGATGTTGAGGTCTCTTGCAATTGACCATAAGCATGTTGGTAATATAAGGTGCATATTGTTTTTTTGTGTACATTTGGGCACCATTGGCACCTTAAAATGTGAGGGCAATGAAAACAGAAAAGTTCACTTAATCAATCGTTTCTCTTTGCAAGAGTTTGGGGCATCATGCTAAAAGAAAGGATGTGCTACAAAACACACACACACACACACACACACACACACACACACACACACACACACACACAAACATACACACATGCATGTTCTTCTTTGAGAGAGTAGACTATATCCAACCATTCATATGCTTGCCCTTACCCATATTTTATACCATAGCAGCCATTTGGCTTAGCTCCCACTCCCTTAAATGTGAGACAAAGCATTGAGGCACTACATGTATGAGAGTCTCTTTTTGTATGCGAATTATATCCCTTAACAATTTGACAATGTGATCATCATACCCTACATGAGTGCTCACCTTTTGATCACATCAAACTTGTTTTACCTACATTTTAGTTCATACCATGGCCTACATATACCTTTCGCTCCAAGCCACCTCATGGATTCAACTTGTCAGTGACACCCTTATATCCATAGTCTTCAAGCATGTCACATGTTGTACTCGGTCCCATTGGTCATTCTGACCTTCCTCTCTCTCTCTCTCTCTCTCTCTCTCTCTCTCTCTCGTTAACGTTTGAGGTGAATGTGTCTCCCTCTACTTGTATAAGTATGTGAGCATGCAAGCCCTTGAGTTTAAGAATCAACGTTCATCAGCTAAAATTTTTAGGTCTCTTGTGATCTTGTTCTTCTTCCTCTCTCTCTCTCTCTCTCTCTCTCTCTCTCTCTCTCTCTCTCTCTCGCAGGCTGCATGTCTAGTTTGTAGTATTAAACTGAAGCATGTGAGAGGCGAAGAGCCTAGTCATGTGTACCAGCAAGCCTGCTTGCCCGGTCACGAGCAGGATCTTCTCTCTCTACCTATCTTATCATGGTAGTTAAGAGCCTCAAAACGGGCATAGCCTTTCACATGGTTGACTTTTTAGGCCCTAAGTCCTTTCATTTTTTCCCCTTCAGTGTACTTGCTACTTACTATTTACTTATACATTTCAAAACCAAATGATTTCTGGCTTACCCTTCACTTTTACACTTAAGTTCTTGAAATGAAGGAGAGAGTGACACATGGATGCCCTCTCCTTCCTTGAAAATTTTAAGCTCAATTATAATAGTATAGATATATAATAGAGCTTAAAATTTCAAGTAAGAAAAAGGCCTCCACTTGTCATGCATTGGTCTAATGTAATCTATACTATCTACTATCTACTAGCATAATATGGCGGAGGTAGTGACCCTTTACACGTGTCACTATATGCGAGATGAAGGCTATAAGCCAAAAGTGGGGGAGCGAAAATGAGAGAGAGAGGAGGTGTGAAGGAGAGAGAGAGGCTGCCGAAGGCGACCGGGTGTACTCGTATATAATACAGCTTAAAAATTTCAAGCAAGAAGAAGGCCTCCATGTGCCATGCATCGGTTCACTTCACAAAAGTTCATACCAAATATCTAGTGTAAAATGCAAAAGTGAAGGGTGCCAAACATCTATTGTAAAATACAAAAGTGAAGGGTAAGATTTAAGATGCATAGGGAAATGAAAAGCCTTTCAAAATCTATAGTGTAAAGACAAAAGACTTTCAAATGTGCATAGAATAAATGTATAAGTTTAGTTTCACTCCACTTAGGCAAGTAAAGATAATTTTGGTGGAGAATTTGTAATTTAACAAAAGGCTGATTTTTTGCTTTTTAAAAGAAACCCTTAGTGCTGTGTTGAGTTAGGGAGGCTTTCATTGTTTATAGTGCATGATAGAGAGTTATCTTTCATTTCACATCCTTGAGATGTTTTTACTTTTCTTGCATTCTATTGTTTTAGAATGCTAAAGTGAAGCTTCACCTTGTATAATTTTAGTAAATTTTACACACACATATAGGTTTTTTTTTTTTTTTTTTTGCATTCTATTGTTTTAGAATGCTAAAGTGAAGCTTCACCTTGCATAATTCTAATAAATTCTATATACACACATATATTAATTAGTTTTTTCTATTTCACCTTTCATTTCACAACTTCACATGGCTTTACATTTCTTGCATTCTATAGCTTAATTCCAGTCAGTGTTAACGTTCGAGAAAGTTTCTTTTATTAAGCAACTGCTGGTCGAGTTTCCTCCTCACAAAGAAGAAAACTAGAAATACTAGCAGAAAGTTTGAGATTTGCAAAATTTTTGAATGACTTTCTCACATATTTAATTGGTTTTTCTTCTATTTATCATGGTTTGTAGCTAGTTATTCTCGATTTTTCAATCGGCTGAAGACTAAGCTGGGACAATCCTTTTTCAAACACTAATACCAATTTAATTCAACCTAACAATTTTATCACTTTTTTATTGTTTTTGAAAGCCGTCGTG
Organism: Adiantum capillus-veneris; assembly: GCF_014529385.1. Lineage (NCBI taxonomy): Eukaryota > Viridiplantae > Streptophyta > Polypodiopsida > Polypodiales > Pteridaceae > Adiantum > Adiantum capillus-veneris. The sequence continues at coordinate 39,238,712 of NC_140951.1, read as the reverse complement.
ACCCTTTCACTTGTTAATGATATATTTGGCTTTGTTTTATCAAGGGGCTTTTTTCAAGGACCAATATTGATACCTTTTAGAAATTTGTGTTTTATTTTCAAAGCGATTGAGAAAAAGGAGAATGTTCGCATGTCCGCGCATCAATTTAGGTCGGTCTCGCTTTGAGGGCCTGTAGATTTTACGATTGAGCTCATGGGGACTCCTACTCACCAGGGACACCCTTGCCCTTCAAATTTCCAAGACATTGTTATTTTCTTAATATTATAATGTATTTTCTAAAGAGTAGCTAACATATTTTCCCATATAAAACAAGAAAAATGCCTTGAAATGGGTAAAATGTACAAAAAATCAACCCTAACATTGGCATCTCAAATGGGAAGAGAGATTTTCCAATTGATGGGCCTTTTATTAGTTCAGAGTTATTTTATCCTTTTTATTTTTTAGAGGTAAACTATGTGCCACCCTAAAAAATCTACAAATTTTCTAAATTATGATGGACACACACACATATACACTAACTAATGTCAAACATCTATCCCTAGAAAAAAAGGAGAACATTTGTCTGTCTGTGAGTCGACTTCATTCTGTATCGCTTTGGGGACATGCATGCAAATGATGGGGTTGTTATACATGTCATTGGCCATGTGTGTGTGTGTGTGTGTGGAGGGAGAGAGAGAGAGAGAGAGAGAGAGAGAGAGAGAGAGAGAGAGAGAGAGATTGTACCATCAAGCTCATGGGTGCTCCTACTCACCAGGGATACCCTTGCCAATTTCCAAGAAATTATTATTTTCTTGGAATTACAGTGTATTTTTTTAGAGAGTGGCTAACATTTTCTCTTATAGAAAACAGAAAAAATGCCTTAAAATGGGTAAAATGCACGAAAAAAACCAACCCTGACATTGGCATCCCAAATGAGAAGAGAGATTGCCCAGTTGACATGCATTTTACATGTTCTAAGGTATTTTATCCCCTTTTATTTTTAGGAGTTAAACTATGTGCCATCCTTAAAAATCCATAAATTCTCTCAATTATGACGAGCCTATATATATACACACCTATATATATTATGTGTGTGTGTGTGTGTGTGTGTGTGTGTGAGAGAGAGAGAGAGAGAGAGAGAGAGAGAGAGAGAGAGTTTGATATCATCATAACAATCGTAAATAATTGCTCTCAAATATCTATACATAGAGTCTTGAACTCAAGCACACACTTTGTGTGTGTGTGTGTGTGTGTGTGTGTGTGTGAGAGAGAGAGAGAGAGAGAGAGAGAGAGAGAGCCTCAATGCCCGATGCCAGCTTCTAAAGTTCTGAGTTATTATGTGTGTGTGTGTGTGTGTGTGTGTGAGAGAGAGAGAGAGAGAGAGAGAGCGAGAGAATAAGAGACTGATTCCAAGATGAGGGGCGGAGGAAAATGTTGAAGGCGAGAAAAATCCAAGTGGAAGAAGAGCGAACCCAAGGCAGTGTGTGCAATTCCGAAGAATCCGAAGTGAGCGAACATGTGGAAAAAAGGCCAGCAAACCCACGCCAGTGTGTACAAATTCGAAGTGGAACAAGAAAATCCGAGGTGGCAAAGGCGGGACGAGGAGAAAAATCTTGATGATATTTGAAGGTTTTTACCTTGAATTTCTCTAGGATTTGTGCTAAGCTTGGGTTTGTTTCTTGCCTTCAAGTTATAATTTACGGCTAAGTTTCAAAATTGATAGGTAGGATTACACTAAACCTAAGTTTACTTAGAGCATTCGCATACAATACAACGCTTTTTTCATAGAAGTTTAAAAATAGACATATAAGAAAATTTGCGGCAAATTAAGGCGAGCAAAATCGACGTAGAAGAGAAGTATTTTTGCAAGTGAACCCAAGGCAGCATACATGAATATGATGTGACGAGCAAATTCCACGTGGCAAAAAGGCGAGAGGCGGAGAAAATTTACATTAAATTTCTTTAGAATTTGTGCTAAACTTGGTTTTTTTCTTGCCTTCAAGTTAGAATTTTGTTGCTAAATCTATATTAACTTCAAAAGAATACAATCCCGTCAAGTTAATAAAAATTCTCTCCACTAACAATTGTGAGTATAGCCCAAAAAAAAAGAGAATTTATAGCTAAATCTCAAAATTTATAGGTAAACCTAAATTCACTTTGAGCATTCGCACACAATACCATGCTTTTCCCAAAGTTTAAAAACCAACATATTGAACAATTAAAGGCAATTTTGCTATGTTTCATCAATGATTTTCCCCTAAAGTTTGTAGGTTTTCTCATCTTCAAAACTAGAATTTAGAGGTGGATTTCAAATTTTCATATGTGGGAATACACAAAAATTGTGTTTTTTTTCAAGCAATCGGATAGCGACTCATATACACAATGCTTTTGCTGAGGCACTTGGAAAACATGCATATGAAAAAATTTAGACGCAATCTACTTCTACTATATGAGCATTGGAAGCTTTGTATTTGAAAACAAATCCAAGGTTAACGTTGAACACACAAGCAAAACCGAGGCAAAAGGTGAGTGAACCCAAGGCAACGTGATCGAATCCAAAGCGACATGAGGAATCCGAGGCGGGAGGGCAGATTTAGATGTGAATCTCAAAATTTGTATGTGGAATTCAGGTAAAGTTAGGGTTTCTTCTCACCTTCAAATTAGCATTTAGAGGTAAATCTCAAAATTTGTACGTAGGATTACACTAAATCTAGATTTTCTTCGAGCATTCACATACAACTTCTATACTATAATAGTGGCGGTTAAAACTTTTGAGGAAGGAGAGAGCATCCACATAAACTATTAGATGACCTTATTTTGCTTTCATTTCTATCACATTTTAAGGTGCCAATGGTGCGTGAGTGTACAGGTACTAACCTACTTATGCAACATTATGATTTGGTGAATGCTATTACCATACTTGTGCACAAAACATAGATAGTGATGCAAGCAAGTGTGGCGTCTGTAGAGCAACATAGATGGAAGGGCCAATCACATTCTTGATATTAAAAGAAAGTTAGCTCATCTCTTTGAAAGTTGAAGCTCTCTTGCTACATTGGAAACTATGAGCCCTAATATTTTTTCACAACTCCACTCTTAGACATGAAAAGTTTTATGATTAGACAATGTACCAATTATGGGCACTCATCTTTAAAAACTTGGTGACTTACCCAGTTTGTACTTTTGCACGTAGTATCACTTCTGTCAACCTTAGGTAGACCAAGGGGAAAATGTCCTTCCTACTATATAGTAGGTTATGATGTGCACCATTGCCATGCCTTTCTCTCATGAGAAAGAAGCAAGGATAGAAGCAAGTAAGAGAGTGGAGTCAAGACATTGAATCCAATTGTGTTCCCATTGTTGAAACCAATTCTATAGAACCCACTCCATAGTTGAAACCAATTTTGTTTCCATTGTTGAAACCAATCCTATAGAACCCACTGCATTTCCAAACAAAGTTAAAAAAAGATAGCCGGAGTGCATTCTACTACAGTTGGACCTGGACAAGGCCTATGACAGAATAACATGGACATATATGGAAGCCGTCATGGAAGCTCTAGGCTTTGAGCCGCGTCTATGTCGGCTGGTTCGCGTAATGGGGGCTGGAAGCCAGTCAGAGCTCCTATTCAATGATAGAATTGTGGGCTCTTTTGAGGTCAAAAGGTCAATTAAACAGGGATGCCCTCTCATCCCCCTACTTTTCGCCATAGGATCACATCCTTTAATCACGACGCTCGAAGCTAGTGCTGAACAAGGGGAGGTACAAGGCCTTGTTTTACCAGGAAATAGACAACTCCTGGAAAATCTATTTGCAGACGATTCTCTCCTCTTCTTGAAGGCATGCCCTCAGATCATTAGAAAAGCTCTGGAGATTGTACAAATGATCTCAGTAGCTTCGGGGTCCCAGTGTAATATAGAGAAGTCAAGGATGCTTTCCCTATCGAAAAATGACTCATTTGACCCTACTGTCTGGGTAGGGGAGATTGTCACAAAAGGGAATATCTTTAGACATCTGGGAGCCCCCTTAGGGGTGGATATAACTCACAAGAAAATATTTGAGTGGGTGCTTGAAAAAATCAAAACAAAAATGAGTAGGTGGCAACATGCTCTTCTCCCATTCCCAAGTTGGATAAAAGTGATGAATGCCTTTATGATTCCTTATATTGCCTTCACTATCCCGCTTCTCAAGATGGCTAAGTGTCACTGGAAAGAGTTCTTAAAACCAGTAACATTTTTATGGAAAAAAAACACAATATCTTCTAGGCCATGGCAATGGGCCCGTTGGGAATCAGTTGCTCGGCCGGGGAATCAAGGAGGCCTCGAGATTCTCAACCTTGTGGCCCATGCAGAAGCTTGTTGCACCAAAATTTGTTGTTTCCTTGGCTAAACAGGATTAGTTTGGGCTGTCATGATCAGAGATATGATAGAAGTAGCTAAACTTGGCACGAAGGGTGGAAAGTGGAGAGGGGTGGAGGTCCATGACAAACTGTTAGCCCCGCGTGGTCTACCTTAAGACTGGGGGGCAGCTCAGGAGAATTGGTAAGAAAATGCAATAGAGTAGCAGGAGTCTTAAAGTGGGGGGAAGAAGCCAGATACTTCAAGAACTCCATCGTGCATTGGTCCCCCTGGCTCTCCAAAGTTGTAGATCTAGATCCGCCGCAAACTCCCTATTGGATTGAGAGAGCCAGGAAGCTTAATAATAAGGGTCTGAACCGACTTGAGCACTTCTGGGACAGTGTCAACAAGATTTGGAAAACCATTGACCTTATGGTTGCCCAGTACCAACTAAATAGCTTGGAGGTCTTGCTTGTCCACAAAGTGATGAAAGAGCTTAACAATCTAGTGATGCCAATCTGTGATTCGGAGTTGGACTGGAATGCCTGGAAATGGCCCAGAAGCAGTCTCTTGTGGAAACCCCATACTAAAATCATTTATCAGACAATGATGAAAATGAAGAATTGGTCTAGCCCCCTTAACAAGCTATGGAAAAAGCAATGGCCGGAGGAAAGGTGGGAGCATGTAATGGAGAATATATGGAAGCCAAATGTTCCGCAGTACATGAAGGTTTTCTTATGGAAGGTTATTTGGGGTGCTCTACCGACGGGGGTGAAGATTCAGGAGAGAGGGATTGGGTCAGATCGATGCTTGGGGTCCAGGTTAGCTAGTGAAGATCTGGCCCACCTGTTCATGGAACTGCCTAGCTATAAAAGGACTAGCAGGGAAAGTATGAAAGTGGGTCCAGAGAACATGGAAAATTAGTTTTTTCAAGATTGACCTTCCTTGGAAGTAAAAATTCAGGTAGTCCTGCACTCCTCGTCAGCACTCAGATCGTCAAATACTTCTTCTTTCATAATGTATGGCAGACAAGGAACCGCCGTGTTTTTGAAGGAGGATTTGAGGTGGCAAGCTTCGCAAAAATTATACAAGAAAGCAAAGTGCTAATATGGGCACTCGAGCGCAAGCATCACTCGGAGGATTGGTCTAGGACTACTTGTGCCTTGTTGTCAGCAGATGGAATGCCTAGGATGGGGGCAAAAATCTTGGCCATCGGTAAATTAAAGATCTCAGAATGACAAGAGTATGGGCTTTGTGTATCAAGGATGTGGAGGCGGGGTGGTAGGGGTGGCTGCCCTGATAGCCATTGTAATTTTGATGCCTGGATGTTGTCATGGCATAACATGAGCATGACAAAACCTTGTATTTTTTTGGGCTGCTCAATATAATCCACTCACAATTGTGAGTTTTGCTATTTTTTTAATAAAAAAAGGAAAAGATAACCCTATGAGAATAGTGTCCATGTTTCTTTCATCACAGCAACGCGCGGGTCACATACTAGTTATTACAATGCACCCACAACCTTTGCAGTTTCACTAGAGGAGGAAAAAAAAAGGTTTTATAAAATGGTAAATTTTGGAGAGTAAAAGAGATCATCACTGCAAAGGTTATGGAAATGTACATATTTTTTATATAGTTTACTATTAGTGCCTTGTATGTTTTAGCGTTTCAATTTCCCTAAATATGCATGGAAATCTTAAGATATTAAGGTAGGTCCAATCATGGATTATCTGGGCGTGGTCCAATGAGAGAAGGGGGTTGTGTCATGTGGCCACTATAGTGTGCTAGTTTGAAGAATCCAATCTCATCTATATAGTAGTACAAGCCTCAAGGTCCAGAGGCCAGACTCCAACTCGACCCATACCTCATTTTTGGTGATTCTCTCTCTCTCTCTCTCTCTCTCTCTCTCTCTCTCTCTCTCTCTCTCTCTCTCTCTCTCTCTACCCCAAATTACATAATTTGTAAACTCTAAGTTAAACAAGTAGTTTACGAGCATCTGTGAGTCGTGACCTCCATGTTGTCACGCTCAATCGTCGGATGCGGACTTCGAGACTTGAGAAGGTAAAGAGGGCATGAGGCGTGCCATCACACACACAAGGGGTGCAAGATTGTGTGCGTACTGCACACGAATTGGCTTTGGGGGCATCCATAGGAGGGCAATCACAATGTTGAGTGGCTCTATTGTCCAGTCCATTGCGGTACTCTGATCTTCATGCTACGTATTTTCCTTGTTTCCAACCACCTTTGAGAAGCATGAGCATGATGAAGAGGCAAAAGGAGCTTGTGAATGATGCTTGCATTTCATGTCATTGTTGCCCCTTGCCCGCTTTACGGTGTGCTCAAGTCTTGTTTTAGTGTTGCACATCAGTTGCCCAGGCTCCCAATGTGATACCTGCAATATATTTCTCCTTCTATTTGCTGTTATGATTGATGGTCCTTCCATTTTCTCCAGAAAGTTAAGTCCTCTTGCTGAGTTGTGTTGCATTGGCTTGGCATATTGTAGCCTATGTGATTTTAGTTTCTAGAGTATCATAGTGCCTCGAGCCTTGCATGTGACATGCTCAAGTATGGTTTCATAAGGCTTACTTGCAAGCTATGTTTTGACTTCGAAGGGATTGAATATGATAAGTATGGTATTAAAGTACTGATTTGCAAGATGTTTAAGGTTTATGTGATTGCAAGGGTGGTATTATTCAAAGCCAAAAAGCCTATTGGATCCCATAAAAGGTGTGAACTGCCAGTGATTTGCCAATGATAGTTGGTATGATTTGTTTTTAACACCATTTTGGAGTAGACAGTGGGTTTAGGGTCTTTTGCCTTGTAGAAAAAGGTTAAGACACACATCTCAAATGAGCGATCAAACCCTAGTACTCTAGATTAATCTTCAAAAAAAGCAATATCTTCAAGTGTCTCATATTATGAATGTGAACTAAAAAGAATAAAAATGCATGTTTAGCATGGAATGATGCTTGGGGCTGTCTCATTTGACTGGGTAAATTTTGATGTAATCAAAGAGAAAATGTTTTATAAAATCTATGGATGCCTGAAAAAGTATCATAGTGAATTTCGGACGTGTGGCTCCATGAATATTTAGCTTAGAGCAATTAGGTGTCATGCTGCATCAAGGCAAAAAAATGGGCTTCTTACTCTAGGGCCTATGGTAAAAAGGCCTTGCAAGATGGCATTGAGAAGATAAAAGGAAATGTGGATGTAGGGGTTTTGAATCTCTTCCAGTGTGCTTATTATGTTGCGAAGGAAGACCTTGATTTTGTTAAGTTTTTCAGCTTTATTAGAATTGATGGATACATGTGGATTGAGCCCATCATCCTTGTACTACAATGATAAGGCTACTACAAGTTTTGCTTCATACATTACTGAATCTATCTTTAACAAGATTTTGCAAAAGTTGATCTCTTCTCCTTTCTTTGGGATTTTAGTAGATAAATCTATTGACATATCTACTATTGAGCATTTGATTGTGTATGCCACTTACATGTATGATAATGAACCGGAAGTGTCTTTCTTGGGACTAGTAGAGGTCAAAGATCGAACTTCAAAGGTGTTAGAGACTACATTGGTTTCTTTGTTTTAGACTTATGGGCTTGATGAGAAGAGGATGGTGATCTTTGGCTCTGATGGAGCGTCTATGATGGTGGGTGCATGCAATGTGCTAGCCTCACTCTTGACGAAGAGAAGTCCCTACATGACACCAATTCACTGCATAGCTCATCGAACTCATTTATGCATTTAAAGCATTTCAAGGTAATGAAATTGCAATTTATGTTGATGGTGTTCTTAATGAACTTGGTGCAATGTTCAAAAAAATCATCTAAGCGTTCCGCAAGACTAGCAAAATTGAAAGAAGCTTATGACTACCCTACATTGAAAATGGAGACGATCCATAAGCTTAGATGATTGAGCCGCTACAAATTCGTGGTGAAAGTTTGTGAGGTACTTGAGCCACTGTTTGGTTTTTTGCAGGAAGAAAATGATGTCCTATACAATAAGGTAGAAAAATTCAAGTTCGTTTGTGTCCTACACTTTTTAGCTGATATTTTGGAGCATCTTGCATCTCTAAGCTTAACCTTTCAGAAGTCTTTTCTCGATGTGACAAGCATTCCTAGTTTGATATCATCTATTGTCACTATAATGGAAATGGAGTTTACAGGTTAAATGGAGGAATTTGGTACGAACTTGCACAACCATGATGGGTTTGGTTTCCCTATCATTCATGAGTATGGTGTCAAACATGGATGGTTGTGGACATTACATAAAGCAATGAAGGGAGATATGTACTATAGCATGCATATTCAGAGATGTGTGATTGTGTCATAATAACTAATATCTAATTCTCCTAAATGATTTTCTCATGTTAAACTGATCATTTAATATGGGGAAGTACCAGGGGAGAAAAAGCTAGAATATTGGTTAAGCTGGCAGACCGGCCATAGTAGGGATCCATAGGGGGGCCATCTGCAAAAGATCAATGTGCAACAATGGGCTTTAAAGACCCTAAGGCTCAACCCATTAAGGCTTCCAAAATGCTAAGGTTCCAAAATTCAAAGGTTGTGTCCAATGCTCAAGCTTAGTGGAATTGGATGCTTTATAGTGTGCCAAAAAGTCTTTGCAAGCTCCTACATAGGAGGGGGCGAGCCCTTTTAGTAGGGGATGTGAGAGAGAGAGAGACACACACACACACACACACACACACACACACACACACACACACACACACACACACACACACACACACTCACGCAAGCCCCTTTACACAAAGGGCATAGTGGACACATGTCAACTCCCTAGGCCATTAAATGTTACATTGGTATCAGAGCACAAGGTTTCTCTTTTCTTGGTCAAGAAGGGAGGTCCTCAGGCTAGCTACAAATGGTTGGTATTATTAATTGCAATTGAGTAAGTAGAATAGGGATTTTTCAGCCTGGCAGCGCACCTGCCTTTGTGCAGATAATGGGGCATCACCGTCGAGAGCTATGGTCTTAATAGTGGAGTCCTACGGGGCTTGCCTACAGCTTAACGACTATTGAGCTATTAGAAGCTTGAGAAGAGCCAGTACTGTTTTGGTGTTGAAAGACCCTCTCTTCTATTCCTTGCAATTAATGATATTCGAGCCACGGGTACAGTAGCTTGAGTGCTTTTCTAAAGGGGTAAGAGGAGCAGCAACTAGGGCTTGAAGTGCTAAAGTACACCTAATAATTGTTAGAATGACTGACAATAGTAAAGAGAGTGAAATTAATATTGATAGCTTTGATTTTGCTAATGAGCATGCTACTAATGATGCCCCTATGCTTGTTAACTACCTTGTTTCTAGGCTTCAACAATCCATCCCTCCAAAGTGAAGTGCAACGGTAGCTTCGTGATCATAGGATTCTCCAAGCTCCCCACCATGACAAGAGAAAACCTAGGAAGCCTCCTTGCAAGACTTCCAAAAGAAGTGTCTCTCCGATTTGGAAAGAAGAAGAGGATCCATACGAAGGGCTCAAAAATTTACTTCTTGATGACGCGTCTCCTTCCCAAAGGAGAACTCAAGAGCCTCCACCAAAAGAACAAGAAAGAAGTGACTCTCTTGCCACCTCGGTGAAGATGGCTCCATGAAGACGGCGGGAAAAACACTCTCCATCACCTCCTAAACAGAGAAGACCATCGCACACTTCTCCACACCATAGTTCAAAGAGGGATGACAGAAAACAAGAGAAGAAAAAGGCGAGAAAGAGGTCACCCTCTTCTCCATATTCTTCATCCTCTTCCTCTTATGAAGAAAGTGATGGTGCAGACAAGGAGGACCAAGGCAAGAAAAAGGCAAGAAAGAGGTCACCCTCTTCTCCATATTCCTCAAATTCTTCATCTTCTGAAGAAAGCGATGGTGCAACTTTCGAACCATAAAAAAGAAGAGCCATAGGAAATCCTATGCCGCGTGGAAGAGGTTGTCCACGCTCAAGAAGTTCAAAGAGGGAGAAAAGAGCATATCTTTCCTTACCTACGATGGCACTTTTGGTGCTATGGACAAAGTCTTGGCTTTCATCCAACAATTCGATGCGGCGTTTGGAGATGAGGGCTTCCCATAGTCCTCTAAGCTACACCATGTAGCTATGAATTTTCAAAAGTCTGCCAGGAAATGGTGGTCTAGCGTACGAGCAAACGTTTGAAGCTCCACGAACATGGAGAGCTTTAAGAGCTTCCATTATGAAGCAGTTTTTGGCCACCGATGCCAAAGACAAAGTACTCATCGAATGGCAAAGATTGAAGCTCTCTCCCTACGAATCCATTCACAAATATGTAGACAAGTTTTGGGACTTACATCTCAAAGCCACTGTCTTCAAAAAGATGGATTTTGGAGAGAAAAAACAACAATTTTGTGCGGGCTTAAATGAAAAAATGGCGGAATATGTTAACTCCCAAAGGCCACGCACCATATCTGCGGTTATACACCATACCATGGTGGCTTCACGAATCAATTTCCAAACAGGGGCTAAGAGAAATCCTAAGCCCATGGAAAACAAGGGTTTTAATGAGCCTGAGGGGAAGGAAAATGTCCAAAAGTCTCCTAAGGGCAATTCCAATAACAACAAAGCTAAGAAGGGAGTTTACAAAGGCAAAAACAAACTCTCTCCTTGAGCGTTATTGCAAGGATAACCATTGTTTCAAATGCGGCAAGCAAGGGCATGCGTACCATGCTTGCCCCCAAAAGAACATCCGCCATGAGCCTCCTAGAGCTACCTTGGTTGAAATCCAAGAAGAGGAAGCTCACCACAGAGGATCTCCTCTATGCCATGCTTGAAGAAAGGTAAGAGAACATGATGCTTTTATTCTCTTTGACCCTGGTTCTACTCACAATTTCATATCCACAGAGTTGGCCAACAAGCTAGGCATCCAAGCCTATGAGATGGGAGATGTCCTACCGCCGCAGATGGTGCTTTCAAGGGGCAAGAAGCTTCAGTCACTCCCTTAATTGGGAAATTGAGGCTCCATGTCCAAATCTATGTGGACAAAGAGGACTTCTTTATCTCTCCTCTCAAGCACGAGGATGTAATCCTAGGGGCACCATGGTTTGATCGCATGGCCACCAATGTTAAATTCCCTGAAAGGAAAATCTACTTTAGGTTCAGGGAAAAAAATATGGACATAGATGCTAAGGAGTTGGGTAACACCATACCCCTTGTATATAGCCAAGCTTTCACTAAGTCAATAAAGAGCTCTATTTCAGTGTACATGATTTTTGTTAAAGATTCTCAAAATGAACCTAATGCTTTAGCAAAAGAAAATATAAACAATCACAAGGAATTAGAGTTATCCAATTTTCTCAAGGGATTTCAAGATGTCTTTATTGACATTCTATGTGAACTACCTCCTAATGAGGCAATGATGACCATGCAATTGAACTTCTTCCAAGAAGTTCACTGCCTAATAAACCTCCTTATAGAGTTTCTCAAGCTCAACAAGAGGAGATTATGCGGCAAGCGCATGAGTTAGTTGAGAAGGGCATGGTTAGGCCTAGCCCATCTCCATTTTGTTCACCCGTGCTATTATTGCAAAAGAAAGATGGCACATATCGTATGTGTGTCGACTATAGAGCACTAAATAGGATCACTATCAAAACTAGGTTTCCTGTTCCACAGGTAGAAGACCTATTTGATAAGCTACAAGGCTCGACCTACTTCAGTAGGATTGACCTAAAAAGTGGCTACCATCAAATAAGGATAGTTGATCAAGACATTGTAAAGACCGCATTTTGCAATATGTTTGGTCTTTACAAATACATTGTCATGCCTTTTGGCTTGACCAATGCACCAGCCACATTCAATCGCTTGATGGAGAAGCTATTTAGGCCTTACCGGACCTTTACTGGAGTGTTCTTTGATGATATTATCACTTACTCTAATTCACTAGATGAACACAAGCAACAGCTCTAGGTAATATTTCAAGTCTTAAGAGAGAATAAACTTTATGTTAATGAAAAGAAAGCGAGTTTTTCTTACAAGAGATTCAATATTTAGGTCACATTATCTCTCAAGAGGGCATCCAAATGGATCCATCAAAGCTAGAGGTAATAAAAGGATGGCCTAATCCAAGGAACCTTCATGAACTAAGAACATTTATAGGTATGTGTGCATATTATAGATGCTTCATAGAAAAATTCTCACTAATAGTAGGACCATTACATGAACTAACAAAGAAAAATTTTAGGTATACATGGTTTGCCAAGGAGAATGATGATTTTGAAAAGCTTATCTATCAACCTATGCTTACAGTACCGGATCTCTCAAAGCCCTTTGAGGTCCAATGTGACGCTTGCGGTGATTGCCTTGGAGCTATCTTGCTCTAAGAAGGGCACACCATAGCCTATGAAAGCTGAAGGCTCAACCCTGTTGAGCAAGCTCTAGGCATATATGAAAAGGAACTCCTCGTAGTTTTTCATCATGGAAGCACTATTTGCTGGGGACTCCTTTCATTCTGTGAATGGATCACCAAAGCCTTAAGTACTTCATGACGCAGACCAAGCTCTCCGACAAACAAATGAGGTGGACAAATTTCCTTTCGCAATTTCATTTTCATATTGCTCACATTGCTGTCAAGCATAATCAAGTAGCCGTCGATTCACTCTCAAGACGACCGAGAGTGAATTTGGTTTCCATAGCTACTCACAATGATCTATCTTCCATGATAGATGAATACGCTATTGATCCCAATTTAGAGATGATTTTAGCCCTTACAATAGGGAAGAAAGAGGAACCATTTACTTTACAAGATGGTTATCTGCTCTATGGAAATAGACTATGTGTTAGTAACTCACTACGTGAGAAAGTAATGTATGAATCTCATGCTCCTCCTTATGCAAGGCATAGAGGGATTCAGTCTACCCTAAAAGGGATTGAAACATATTTCTATTGGCCTACCATGAAAGCAAACATAGAAGAGTATGTTTCTAAATGTGTGGTATGCCAAAAGACGAACTCTGATAGAGGGAAGCAGCCTGGATTGCTTCAACCTTTGCCAATCCCTAATTCACCATGGGAGAGCATATCCATGGATTTTATCTTTGGATTTCCCAAGTCTATCCATGGGAATACGGGAATATGGACGATAGAGCCCATCAAATGGCAACCCTCTTCATATCACAAATCTTCAAGTACCATGGCTTGCCAATGTCCATAGTGTCCGATAGAGATCCTAAAATGACTAGTAATTTCTGGAAGGGTCTCTTTGAGAATTTAGGGACAAGGCTAAACTTCTCTTCGGCCTATCACTCCCAAACAGATGGCCAAAGTGAAATCACTAACCTAACAATTCTTGATCTACTAAAAGCCTATGTAATGGAAGTAGATCAAAGGTCCCAATGGGAGAAGTACTTATCCTTAGTGGAGTATGCCTATAATAATAATGTGCATACTTTCACGTGAAAAGCACCTTTTGAGGTAATTGAGGAAAGAGAAAAAATTTCCCTGCTACTTAAGGTACACGGGAAGATCTTCGCTGTAGATGAGTATAGCCTAGACCTGCAAGAATCTTTCCAAAAGATTAAGGATGCTATCTCTATCTCACAGCAAAGGCAAAAGGCTGTTGCTGATAAGCACAGAAGAGCCCAAGCCTTTAAAGAAAATGATTGGGTTCTTACTTAAATTTCCCAAGGCTTGATTAAGGCACACGATGGGCAAGAATCCTATGGGACACCAAAAGTACTATGCTGAGTCACCAAAAAGGTACTATGGTCCCTTCCAGATTCTTAGACCAATCAATGAGATGGCCTATCAACTCAAGTTGCCCAATCATTGACTCATACACAATGCTTTCCATGTGAGCCTACTAAAGCCTTACAAAGCAGAGCCACCTCAAGAACCAACTATTGAAGACCCACAGGAGATCGAGGACTAAGAAGAGGTGCTGCAGACTGAGTCCATTCTCTGACATGAAGACATATATTGAGAGGCAGTAAGATTATCCGACGGTATCTTATTAAGTTTAAGAACTATCCTTTTGAAGATGCTAAATGGATACAAGGCATACAATTAAAGGATAAGCTAAACCTTGTCAATGCTTACAATGCTTCCCTAGAGTAAGCAAATGCACAAATGTTTAAAATGAACAAAGTTTTTGTCTTATAGGACTCTCTTTTTCTTTATTGTGCACAAATGTTAAGTAATATGCATGCTTAAGATCAAGTTTGTGGAGACGAAGTCTGCCAAACACCAAGTAGAGCTTGTCACTCTACTATGGAAGATTGATAGGACTAATGTGCAGACATGCTTGTGGCAGCTTAGGCTCTCAAGCACCAAATGGATTACTCATCCATTCTGGAACGATGTCGTAGGGTAAGATAGGGATCCTCTACCCGCTAGAAAAAAGGACTAATGAATAGGCTTTATCTTCTCTACCCCATAGTTGAGGACGACTATGATTTCAAGAGAGAGGTAATATCATAATAAATAATATCTAATTCTCCTAATAAATGATTTTCTCATGTTAAACTGATCATTTAATATGGGGAAGTACCAGGGGAGAAAAAGCTAGAATATTGGTTAAGCTGGCAAATCGGCCACAGTAGGGATCCAAAGGAGGGAAAATAGGGATCCAAAGGGAGGGGCCATCTGCAAAAGAGCAATGTGCAACAATGGGCTTTAAAGACCCTAAGGTTCAGGCCATTAAGACTTCCAAAATTCTAAGGTTCCAATATAAAAATGTTGTGTCCAATGGTCAAGCTTAGTGGAATTGGATGCTTTGTAGTGTGCCAAAAAGTCTTTGCAAGCTCCTACATAGGAGGGGGCCCTTTTCGTAGGGGATGAGAGAGAAACACACACACACACACACACACACACACACACACACACACTCACTCATGCAAGCCCCTTTACACAAAGGGCATAGTGGATACATGTCTGCTCCCTAGGCCATTAAATGTTACAGATTGGGACTAATCTTGCAAATTTTTAGCAGGAATTTTGAAGAAGTCAAAACCCATTTGGAGGACAGGTTTGGTGATGCTTCTTACTGCAAAATTTTGGAATTTTACCTCCCATCATGTTTCCATGTAGGATGTCAAGGCTAAAATGGATACTCTTGTTAAGCATTTTGCTCAATCTCGTGCACTAATAGCTGGTATGCAAGTAGGCCCTCTTGTAGATGAAAGATCACTATAAAGAGACGTTCATAAGTTTAAAATTCAAGGAGCTTTTGATTGGAAGGGAAAACCCTTGAGGGATGCGTGGTGTCTTATAGGAAAAAGTGATGTTGGCATGAAAAGTATCCTAATCTTTGGTGCCTTGTTCAAATAGAGATGCTTCAATGTTGTAGTACTTTCATGTGTGAAAGGGGCTTCAGTGTGCAAAACATTATCAAGAGGAATCTTTGCAATAAGTTGGAAACAAAGAACTTAGATCTTCTTATGCGCATCTGAATTGAAGGGACTCCTTTAACTGCACGTGATTTCACTGAAGCTGTTAATATTTGGTGTGATGGTCCAAAAACATCGCAACTTGTGTATGGATTTCATTGGGAGAGTTCATAACAGGCAGATTTGTTTTTCAGTTATGTATGCCAGGTTGTGGATTTGTTGATTTTTGTTGGTTGTAGATTGGCTTGTTTTTGCGGGTTGTGGATTTGCTGTCGAAATTTTAATGGCTCAAAAATCTTATCCCGATAAAGAGTGACCGTTTTACAATTTATAATTTTCTTAGTAGGTGCTTGATATGGTCTCTTTTATTGGTTATGTGTTTTTCAAAACTAAATTTTAGTTTGTATTGAGTACTTTTTTTTTTGGCAGCTGGGGGTTGAGGATTTGGGAGCTCCATGTGAGCTATCCTAATCCTCAACTTTCCAAAGAGAGCATGGTGTAACCATTCAAAATGGCAATGGTGTTCGAGTCCACTACTCTCTAATGATAGTTTAAAGGACTTCTTTGTAGTGTAGTTTTCATGTGTTGATATGATTGTGCTAGAGGCAAGAACCTATGGCTTTTGCAAATTGCACAAATTTGGAGTTGTAGAGTTGTTGGTACTGATTCTCATTATGTGTGATCAAGTTAGCATTTTCTTCTTATGATGTGCTTTTTATTATAAAATAACTCAACCAACTCTATTGCTTATTCCATTTACACTATTATTTGTCATCATCTTGGTTAGAGTCGTTGTTGAAATTTTTGATGTGATCATTATCATCAGCTTGGTTAGAATCATCAATAGAATTTTTGATGCAATCAACAATGGGAATTCTTGATGAGGGGAAAGCTTTTCTTTGTTCAAAATGTATATTTTATAGCTGTTAGATAGCGCAATAATTGCAAAAGATGATCATTTTCCTTTTCCCCATTGTTTGTGTGAGGATAAAAGTTTTTTTCACATCTTACATGTCGAGATGGCATTGAAATCTAAACATTTTTCATTTTTGACATTTATGATGGAAATGATATTTAAAAAAAGGTGAGGAGTAAGGATGGCCTGCTGAAGGTAAGGGGGGGGAGGGGGAAGATTTATCGAAAGTAGGTCTCAATCAGTTGTACAATTGTATTGTTTTGATATAGAATTGTATTGTCTATTTACACACATAATTAGGCCCCTATCACACCGGGCGATGTGTCCATCATGAGTTGGATGACCATGATCAGCATGCCCTTGCATGCGAAGAGTTCGGATTACAATAGCTAGCACAAATGCTGTCACACGGAGCACATGCGAGAAATTAGAAAAGTTATTACGCGTCCAATCAAACAGCAGGATTAGTGTTGGGGTTGAAGTTGGGCGGGCATGGGAGGTTGATACAGTTTTGGAAAAAGTGTGTCGCTAAGCTAGACGGCCAAGTTGGGGAACATGGACAACCTCCCAATGTGACAGGTGATTCCATTAGCACATCAGTTGATTGGTTGGGAAGAGAATAAACATTGTCTGCATGTCCCAATGTGACACGGGTGTTAAAAACTAGTGGTTCCAAACTGGTCTATCAATCGGTATGGCCCCCACCAGTGCCTTTGACAATAGATTATGGATATGAGAAATGCACTTTCCCTTTGTCCCAAGGCCCCCGACACAAATGCACACACATCTACATAGAGGTGAAATGGTCAACAAATAGTGATGTTAAAGTTTGTGTAAATGTTGAAAGAAAAGGGAAGTTTTTTTATGGCCTTCAAAATGGAAAAAATTGAATCATCTTTAAGATGACACTTATTTTTTCCAAAATCTATAAAGAAGTAGTAGAGATACCTTGTCTTTGTGTGTGACGATGGGTCTACTTAAACAAGGTAGAAAGATCACATTGACATTTTAAGATAAAATAAAGTAAAAAAGTAAAATAAAAATAATATTTTTTATTAAAAAAACAACAACATAAAGAGACCCCATTACAAACTAAAAAGTAGATCTAATAAGCATAGATAATAATTAAATAAATTCTTAAGAAAAAGTAGGTTCAATAAGAATAAAAAATAAACAAGGTGAAGACTTCACGATGGCCTCAAGAAGGCATCATTTTTTCCTCTAATAAATGATTATTAGAACACATTTGACATATTAATGGACCTTGTGTTCATGAAAAATGTGTCTCAGCTTAATATTGTGCCGTTCTCAATTTCAAAAATGCCAATTGAGAGTAAGGGGCAAAGGAGAATTTTTGTCCCAATATAGTGAAAAATAATATAAAAACTTAAAAAATAAATCTAATTTTTTAAAAATTTCTTTTAATAAATTTAAGAAAAAAAGTTTTATATGTCTGAAAAGATGATATTTCTTGAACACTTCAATGGAGAAAGATTAGAGAGAGAGAGAGAGAGAGAGAGAGAGAGAGAGAGAGAGATGCACGTGTACACACACACATGCTCATTTTCATAATGAAAATATTAAAATGAATATAGTAAGGCATGAAATGACTTGAAATGTCACATAGAAAAGTTAATATGAAGGTGACCATTTTACGAATGTACTACTAATGCTTTGTTCTTTAAGGTTTTTTAAAGCAGTCCAAATAAACAAAGATAAAGTAATTTTTTAAAAATGAAATGGAGTCCATGCTCTTAAATGAAATGATTTTTTTACAAACTAAAATAACAAAAAAACGAAAAAGACTTTGTGTGACCCAATTTTCAATGGTCCTCTTTAAAGAAAGAGGTACACAAATGTCAACACCTTTCACAAAAACCTAGAAAAATATTAAAAAACAAGCAATTGTATACGTGTCCACCATCCGATCAACTTGTATCCACGATCCACAATTTGTACCCAAAATCCACCCACCCCACCTTACTATGGCCTTCTTTTGCAGGCCAAAAATGGTTAGCATACATGTTGCAGGTTCATCTTTCAGTATCTAAAATAACTCTCTGGAAACATTGGTTCTTTGTGAGAGGAAAAATAAGAAAGTGACACTAGCATTTTTTTTTGTCACAGCAGAGTATTACACTTTCTGGAAACAAATGTAACAATGACTTATTTGGATTACTATATATTCCAAGAGCATAAAAGATAATGACTTAACCAATATTCAATGGCTCTATTTAAAGAGAGAGGTACATGAATGTCAACACCTCTCACAAAGACCTAGAAGAAATATTGAAAAAAAAAGTTTTTTGCCATGTGCCACTAATTTGCAAGCTTTATCGGATTGTCCACAATTGCACCAAAAATTCAACGCTTTACTAATGACCCCTTATGTAGTCCAAAAAAACAAAAACACAACAAACAAAGGCACACAAAAGAGGGTGTAAAGAGACTCAAGTGTTGGGTTCCCTTTCATAAGAAGTTTTAGACAATTTCTCACAATAATCCCCACATTGTGACTTACCTCAACGTCATGAGTTTCTATGAGGGAGGAACTGCATACCTAGCTAGGTATGATTGGGGCAAGGGACCGTCGGCCCGGTGGGGGGGGCCGGTGGTCCCTTGCCCCCAATTGTACCTAGCTAGGTATGTGGTGCCTCTCGAGCAGAAACTCGTGATGTTATGCATGTTATGAAAAACACTGAAAAAGACTCTGTTTTCCTACATAAGAATATTTCTAAATCTTCTTGTGTTTATACCGAGGGAAATCAAGGGCCATAATTTGCAGGAGACTCATATGCTATGTTATCTAAAGCACGAAAAAGAAACCACTTAATGTGAAGTATTGGAACTACGTTACTTTCATAGCTGCTTTGTTGCTCACCAAGCTCTCAACTAGATTAAACCCTTCATGCCTTTTTCAATGTTTGGCTTGGAAGATATTCTCCCATAATCAAGCCGACATCTCTGTCTTCAAAGACTCCAAGATAAACAAGAGCTTGAATGATCACAACGCACTATCTAAAACCATGTTCAATCATCTTAATCCAAAGTTGAAGCATGAGGCTTCCCCATAGACCCTCTTAGGCTATGGTCATGCGAGGCTTATTTTCCTCTGACCCTGTTTGACGGCAAACAGCTTTCCTTCGGCATAGTTTTGTAACTATGCATTTTTTGGCATAGTTACAAAACTATGCTAGTCATCTCCATGAATCTCTCTCTTGTATTCACTTTGCTTTCCCTCTCTCTACCTATTGCTCACGATGCCTACAAATAACTAAGCATCACGTGACCATAGCCTTATGTGGGCCCTTCCAAAACTCCTTGATCCACCCTCAACTTTTGGGTCTTCAAACTCTATTACGGGTTCCTTAGTCAACTCCATAGGAAGATGCATCCTTGTCACTTCCCAGTTTATTCTTTATTTTAGTGTTTCTTTGCTCCACTCAAATTTTCTTTTAAAAACTAATCCATGTTCATTTCAAAGTATATCTTTCTATAACTATCCTTTAGTTTTAGAAAGCTTTTTTTTTGGATAGCAGCACGAGCATTAATTATAAAATTGAATGATAGGTAGTGCACCTTTGATTCTTCATTTGGGACTTTATGCTAAACATGGGTTCCATTTATCGTAGATTAGACATAGCTTAATTAGGACTTCAAAAACTCATGAAGATATTAATGAAATAACAAGAGGTGAATGTGGCTAATATTGATTTGATTAATCGCAATGAACCATTACATAAGCTCTATTACAATGAGTAAAGATGGGGCCTATGTACAATGAAAGGGTGAGGATAACCAAAGTGTTTGAGTGATTTGATAGGGCGAGGTAGCTCACTATGTCAATTTTGGATAGCGAAAAAACAGCTATCATTAGGCCCCCCTAGATAATGGTACATTCATGTACCATTTATTCAATCGCACAACATGTAGATCTTGTAATGTCTGCCTTTATCTACTTCCATCTTTCATAAATGACCTTTGTTGTATGGTTAGAAATCCTTCTCTGCTGTGAAATATCATGATGTAATGAAGTGGCTAAGTAAACCTCTTCCATTAAAAAAAGTTTCCATAAACACCCCTAAGATCAAAGATCTTGAAGTTTCTCTTCTAATGAGAAATGTATGGTATGGAATCACTTACTAAATTTGGTTGAAGAAACTTGTAGCTCTTATTGATATATATCATTGCTTCCAGAACCAAGAATGTGATATAAACAATAGGTTGCTCTTCCTCCTCTGTAAAGTTGATGTATCCGCTACTACGATCTTCAAGAGCTTCTATGAGCATATCTCTGATATCTAGCTCATAAAAGGCATTCAACCTGGGTAGGCTCATCAAGTCGAAAACTCCATGAGCCTCATGATTTTGGAAGGCTTGACCCATGTTTCCAGATGCTATCTGAAGGTGTTGCAAAAAGTCTACTACATAAGTAGACAAACGACCAAAGTTTCTACTCCTTTCAACACATAGGAAGAGAATAGATTTTGGTAAGGATTGATGATATATTCACATGTAGCAATCAACAAGTTTTCCATCTATGATGAAGATTGGAAGCATCACAATGTGAGACCCTCATACACCAAAGAACCACATGAATAGGGTTTGGAAACATCTATTCATCACCAAGTATTCATGTCCTCTTCCACTTAAGAAGGTATGGTGCCCACGATGAAAGGTATATGATGTGAAGAGAGTAGGAGTTGACTTTCAAGAGGTGAAACCCAATGTGAAGTTGATTGGGGCTTCAAAAGCTTGGATTTTCTTGCTAAGAGACTTTCCCATGAATGAAAAGACACCCACTAATACAACATTGGAGGGAACAATACCCTTTTGACCTTTTACTTTTATGATCCTATTTTTTTCTACTCTCCCATGTTATTCATTCCCTTCTAAGCGCCCCCTTTGGCAAGGTTGGAACTCCTCACATTGTACCACCTCAAAGTTTGATGGATTACTTTATGATTTTGTGAAAACTTTCGCTTCTTGCATGACAGGCTCTTCCATGCTTAACATATATGTGTCATAGAAATGCTTTTCATCATCCTCAAACACTCCTTGAAGATTATCCTCACATGGAATCAACTCACACTCTTCTACTTTGTTTTGGAGTTGGCATTCCATGTACATAATTATCTCTTAATGATCAATGTGGTCTATGATCTCCCCACTTATGATTTCCTCTTCTTCTTCACTCTCTTCTTTTAGACAAGACACACTCTCATAACATTCCATAGGATCACTTGTTTACCTTCAATGTCTTCATTCTCCATAGAGTCATGTTGCACAAAAGCTTCCTTTGCTCTGACTAGAAACTGGCCCTCCAAAAGGTGGATGTATCCATTGTTGAATCATCCCCAACACCATTTGTGATATCTTGTGCCGATTGTTGCATGATTGTTGCATGCTTGTGATAAAGGTAGAAGAAAGAGATGCCATATTTGAATCTCAGACACACATTTTAGCACTTGAATGATCAGTTGGCGTGTAAACATCATCTTCAACATTTGTGGGAGTAGAAGGAGAGAAATACGGTAAAGGAGCTAATTCCTTGATTGAAACACTTTCTTGATGGTTGGTTCTTCCTGCATGATGGAAACCATTTTCGATGTAGAAGTACTTGTGAAACTTCCTTTGGACAATAGTGATCGCTTCTTCAAAGGTAGAGTATCCCCTACAAGTAACCTTAGTCTTTAGGGAAGGAGACAATCCCGAAATAAATTGATCCATTTTTACATAATCTGGAAATGTAGAAAGAAATCTTCATCCTCCCCATTGACGAGAAAAAATCTCCTCATAAGCATAGTAGTCTTCACCATGTTGTTGAAGTCTCCTCAATGAAGGCCATGCTTTCTCCGTTGTTTGAACTTAATGAAATAACAAGAGGTGAATGTGGCTAATATTGATTTGATTAATCGCAATGGACCATTACATAAGCTCTATTACAATGAGTAAAGATGGGGCAGCCTTATTAGCCAGAAGTAGGTAGGCACATGAGTTCATCTTGAAAGGGATTCATTTAGTCCTCCAAAGTTACAAAATTTCATGTAAAGGGAGTCTTTTAAAAATGTAAATCTGGAAAAAGGGTTATGAAGAAAAAGGAGCCAGTTAAATCATGATGAGGCATGTGTGAATAGAAAGTGTTAAAATACCTCTTGAAAGCACATGATGTAGGTAATTTTTTGAAGGCGGATCCCCTAGGAAGTTTAAGGGACTCATAACAAATGTAGGAGATGATTTGAGAGAGTGGCTTCTGGGTTTGGAGATACCATTCATGAGTCAAACAAGTGAATAGGGGTCTTTTTATCATCACAAAGTCTTTGGGCACTTCATGGGGTACATATACACATAACTACAACTAGAGAGTTACACCTAGAAGGAACAAAGAGCTCATTATCCAACATTACAGTCAAGATAATGTGGCGCTAGAAGAAAATAGTGGCAAGAGACAATACATAGGTCAAGAATGCAAGACAAAAGACCTAAAGCTTTTGTGTGATGATGACATTGTTGTTTGGAGGATAAGGCTCATAGAATGAGATTTGCACAATAGCTCAAGCATCTACAAATACATCTATACCACAATTGTATCACTACATCAAGGGAGCTAGTGATAAAATCCATATTAAAAAAACTTTACAATTTCTTTAATTCAAAGTTTTACCTTCTTAAAAAAAAAAAACTCTAGGTCCTCATTGAGACCTTACTTTAAAAGTTCCACATCCTTAAGTTCTAGACTTAGCTTTAAAATCTTTAAAAATAAAAATATAAATTCTCTAGAGATTAAAGCTCTAAAGGATAGATCTCTTCTAAAGTTTGAAGCAACAAAAATGACAACTTTAGTCTATCACCTCAAGTTTCAATGGGTGAAAGAACTTATTAAAAAGAAAAGGTGGGTAACACAGCAGCAGGAGTCTTAAAGTGGGGGGAAAAAACTAGGTACTTCAAGAACTCCATTTTGCATTAGTTCCCCTGGCTCTCCAAAGTTGTAGATCCGCCACAAATTCCCTATTGGATAGAGACAGCCAGGAAGTTGAATAATAAGGGTCTGAATCGACTAGGGCACTTTTGGGACAGTGATAACAAGAGTTGGAAAACCATTGATCTTCTGGTTACCCACTTCCAACTGAATAGCTTGGAGGTCTTGCTGGTCCACAAAGTGAGGAAAGAGCTTGACAATATAGTGATGTCTATCTGTGATTCGGAGTTTGACTGGAATGCCTGGAAATGGCCCGGAAGTAGTCTCTTAGGAAAACCCCATACTAAAGACATTTACCATGCAATGATGCAAAAGAAGAATTGGTCTAGCCCCCTTAACAAGATATGGAAAAAACAATGGCCGGAGGAAAGGTGGGAGCAAGTAATGGAGAACATCTGGAAGCCAAAGATTCCTCAGCACGTGAAGGTATTTTTATGGAAGGTAATTTGGGGTGCTCTATCGACGGGGGTGAAGATTCAGGAAAGAGGGATTGGGTCAGATCGATGCTTGGGGTGCAGGTTGGCTAGTGAAGATCTGGCCCACCTCTTCAAGGATTGACCAACTATCAAAGGCCTCACAGGGAAGATATGCAAGTGGGTCCAAAGAACATGGAAAATTGGTTTTTACAAGACTAATCTAAGTCCTTGGAGGGAAGAATTCAGGTGGTCTTGCCATCCTCATCAACAGTAAAATTGTCAGGTACCTCTTCTTGCATAATGTATGGTAGACAAGGAACCGCCGTGTGTTTGAAGGAGGTCTCGAGGTGGCAAGCTTTGCAGAAATTATACAAGAAAGCAAAGTGCTAATCTGGACGCTTGGGCGCAAGAAACACTCGGTCTAGGACTACTTGTGTCTTGTTGTCAGCAGAGGGTATTCCTAGGATGTGGGAAAATCTTGGCTATCGATCGATATCTAAAAGTTCTTAGAAGAACATGATAATGGACCTTATGTCTCAACGATAAGGGGACGAGTTGGTTGGGATGGCTGCCCTCATAGCCGATGTAATTATGGTCCCTGGATGATTTCATGGCTCAACACAAGACATTGTAATTTTTTAAGTTGATTAATATAATTCACTCACAATTATGAGTTTTGCAAAAAAAAATAAAAAATGAAAAGGTGGGTAAAAGAACTTCTCAAAATTAAAAGGTGACTCTTGGAATTTGTGGAGCCACACATTATGCTAAGTCTTTGTTTAACCTCTAAGGGTTTCATGCTTTCAAAGGCACCCCAAAACCCATTTCTTGATAAATGAACATTCATTTCATATTTTGAAACTCAAGACATGTCCATCATTAGATCTACACACTCTTCGTTTAAATGAGTGCCCCATATCTTATTTCAACCAAGCAATCAACATTTTTGGCCTATCAATTTTTTTTTGAAAATACAACTCAACCTTTTTTTTTCTATTTTAGTCAGCAAAAAGAGAAGGCATCTTTATAGCCTTTGCCCTTTGGGCAGCCCAAAAACAAGGAATCAAATCTTGGGATTTGGGAGTGAATGATGATATCATTTGGACAAGAAGGGTCTCCCATTTTCATCAAGAGCAAGTGCTACATTAGTAACTTCTAAGGAGAAAGAGACCTACATTAGTAACTTGAAGAACTTGTCGATTATGACTCTTTGTTTCACTTGATGCGGTCATTAAAATTCGCTCCCACTCACTAAATGCTCCTAAGAGCACCACGTGTCGGGGGGGGGGGGGGGGGGGCTAGAATCCCTCACCCTATCTATTTCTCCCTCTCCCTCCTCCCAATTGCCCTAAACCTTGCCACAATCTTAATCTTCATGGTTACAACTTACCCTCGTTATCTCATCATGTCCTGACCTAGGGCTCTTTTCCATATCCACCATGCGTGTTGAGACACACACTTTGTAGCACCGTTGTCACATTGCATAATGTGCTTTGTTGTCGCCTCGTGCATGCATAATGTAGCCTCACACTTTGCTACCACCTAATGGATTGACCACCCTGTTTGCATCCCCCTGTGTGTTGTAGGCTCCTTTTGCCCTTGTATCCATGCACTACACCCCCCCTTACCCCTTCATCAAGCTAGGATCTTTGTCAAATGCCTACACAACTTGGATATGTTGGATGCTCATGCTATGTACTACTCCAATGGTCCACCTTTTGGATACTTGTGTAAATTCCCGTTATTAAGAAAACATGAAAACAACTACAATTATGTGTTCCACTTTGTGCTTGAGTGGGAGCCTCGTCCTCTACGTCTTTGTGAGGATAGGATCCCAATTCCTTTTAGCATATGTTGTCACCTTCTACCAACATTTGGATCTTCTTGAATGGTGTATGCATTGGATCATCATGACCACCATCAACATGCAGATGAGATAAAGTTGGTGCACATTTTCACTTGCCTCATGATTGATGAAGTTTTCTTTACCAAGTTAGGACCTCCTGATACCCAGCTCTCTCTCTTCCCCCGTTAGTTCGCACTTGAGAAATAAGCCCTCAGTCCTTCTTGGTCTTGTGGCAAAAACACGACCAGGGTGAGCTGAAAGGGAGATGGGTGTAACCTGTCTTCCCATTGGAAGAGTGGTCGGGGAAAAAGAGAGACAGACTTGAGGTGGCATGCAAGTGGACAGATTTCAGTCATAGGCAAATATATAAAACTCTGTCATAGGTTGAGACAAAGAGCGAGAGAGCAAAGACACAGTTAGGGTTGGGGGCCCACTATTCCTATTGAGCACCAAAATTGGCTATGGGACAAGGAATTTCATACAAACTCTAGTCTCCACTGGCTGAAGCAGGTGAGGCCCACCTAAGTAATGGCTTGCAACCTCCCCAATTGAGCTTTCTTGGCTTATTGGTGTACAATCTTCCTTCACAAGATTAACATCTTGCATTGCCTATTGGCTACACAATTTATCTTGGCAGCTACTCTGCTGCCTCTTTGGCTTGTAGCCAAGGCTCCAAGCATGTCCTGCTTCTGGCACCATGAGGTCCCCCACACTTGCTTGGCATACGCCCTCTAAAGCTAGTGGCCCCCTTGTTGGCCCGCTGCACTCGCCACTACCCTCCTCCAGTCGAAGGAGGTATTGTAAAGGCATTTCAAAGTGGATGTTTCTCCTCTCGGAGGGTTTACTTCTCCCAAAAAGCTACACTTATAACCACACCTATATTTGGTTTGACCCCTGGTGTCCAACCCCAAGTCTGCATCACCCATTCTTCTTTTATGAATACGGTGTCTTGCATTACCAACAAAACGACGGCTGTCACACTCTAAGCCTCGAGCCCCTCAAGTTTGAAGACAATTGCTCACATTGATAGCCACCTTCGAGCCAACTTTTCATTGTCGAACGTAGGATTTGTGTGCTCAGTGAGCTAGAGAGAAAAAACATCACTATGTTAGAAAGAGGTGAGCGAGTCCCCATATTCACTCAATTGGCACACACCACCCTTTTAAACTTTAGTTTCTAATTTTTCTTGGATTTTAGCCTGCAGCCTTCATTTGTTGACACATATGTAACGGCTTCACTTTGCCAACAATAACGATAGAGATCATCCTAACTTTTTTGGAGTCTCTAGTTCTCTTTCACGTCTCTCTCCCCAACAACATTGAGTCCTTCTACCATGTGCCATTTAGGTTGGGTTTAGACGAACGTAGAGGAAGAGCAATAAAGTGAGAGGAGGTGAGAGAGGCAACAGCGCTGCAGGTGAAAGAGCAATAAAGTGAGAAAAGGTGAGAGACAACAAATCTTTCGAGGGGGGAAGGATCGAAACAAATTTAGCGAGCTTCGAGGAAGAGCTCCTCACACTGCAGCCAACCAGCTCCTCCTACACAGAATGAACACCCTTGTGGAGAGTTTTCCACTACCTTGTCTGACCCCGGCCTTAGTTCACGCCTCCTACTCTGCATTTTTTAAGCACTTACTTTAGTCTTCATATATCATCGCTCTGTTTGCAATCTTGGTTCATTGGGCCCTTCATCTCCAACCCTTCGTAGAGAGAGAGAGAGAGAGAGAGAGAGAGAGAGAGAGAGAGAGAGAGAGAGAGGCTGCACACATGCACGGTTGGGAGTGAGATTCCAAAAGAGGGTGGTCGTGCTCAACCCATCGGTAGCTTATGCACACACAAACCCATTAGAGCAGTGATTCTTCTTGTAGCAGCAGAGTACACACCTTTTCACACATTGCAGACTATAGAGATCACTCAAACCTCTTCCCACCATGCAAACCGCTTTTCACCGTCGTGAACATTAGAACTGGTACAGTGACATTGTAGTGCTGGCGGTGAAGGAGGCAATGGCTGTGTACAAGGCCGTGGTGGGCTCAATGCAGTTTTGCATAAAAAATGTTGACTACTGGCTTGCATGTGCCTAGCCATAGCGAGAGAGAGAGAGAGAGAGAGAGAGAGAGAGAGAGAGAGAGAGAGAGGTATGCTGAATTTGGTGCCCTTACTAAAGCTCAAACTATCTACATGAGCTCCTTGCCCAAGATGTGGCTCATGACGTGTGTTAATTGTAGGTTATGCACAAAGCGGCCATGGCGAGAAACCCCCCCTCTTTCTCTCTCTCTCTCTCTCTGTGTCTCTCTCTCTTTCTACACTGCGCGGGTGGCTCTCTCTCTCCTGTGTTGGTGTGTTGATACTACAGAGAGAGTAATCTCTCTCTCTCTCTCATACAAACTCTAGTCTCCACTGGCTGAAGCAGGTGAGGCCCACCTAAGTAATGGCTTGCAACCTCCCCAATTGAGCTTTCTTGGCTTATTGGTGTACAATCTTCCTTCACAAGATTAACATCTTGCATTGCCTATTGGCTACCGAATTTATCTTGGCAGCTACTCTGCTGCCTCTTTGGCTTGTAGCCAAGGCTCCAAGCATGTCCTGCTTCTGGCACCATGAGGTCCCCCACACTTGCTTGGCATACGCCCTCTAAAGCTAGTGACCCCCTTGTTGGCCCGTTGCACTCGCCACTACCCTCCTCGAGTCGAAGGAGGTATTGTAAAGGCATTTCAAAGTGGATGTTTCTCCTCTCGGAGGGTTTACTTCTCCCAAAAAGCTACACTTATAACCACACCTATATTTGGTTTGACCCCTGGTGTCCAACCCCAAGTCTGCATCACCCATTCTTCTTTTATGAATACGGTGTCTTGCATTACCAACAAAATGACGGCTATCACACTCTAAGCCTCGAGCCCCTCAAGTTTGAAGACAATTGCTCACATTGATAGCCACCTTCGAGCCAACTTTTCATTGTCGAACGTAGGATTTGTGTGCTCAGTGAGCTAGAGAGAAAAAACATCACTATGTGAGAAAGAGGTGAACGAGTCCCCTATTTACTCAATTGGCACACACCACCCTTTTAAACTTTAGTTTCTAATTTTTCTTGGATTTTAGCCTGTAGCCTTCATTTGTTGACACATTGTAACGGCTTCACTTTGCCAACAATAAAGATAGAGATCATCCTAACTTTTTTGGAGTCTCTAGTTCTCTTTCACGTCTCTCTCCCCAACAACATTGAGTCCTTCTACCATGTGCTATTTAGGTTGGGTTTAGACGAACCTAGAGGAAGAGCAATAAAGTGAGAGGAGGTAAGAGAGGCAACAACGCTGCAGGTGAAAGAGCAATAAAGTGAGAAAAGGTGAGAGAGACAACAAATCTTTTGAGGGGGGAGGGATCGAAACAAATTTAGCGAGCTTCGTGGAAGAGCTCCTCACGCTGCAGCCAACCAGCTCCTCCCGCACAGAATGAACACCCTTGTGGAGAGTTTTCCACTACCTTGTCTGACCCCGGCCTTAGTTCACGCCTCCTACTCTGCATTTTTTAAGCACTTACTTTAGTCTTCATATATCTCGCTCTGTTTGCAATCTTGGTTCATTGGGCCCTTCATCTCCAACCCTTCGTAGAGAGAGAGAGAGAGAGAGAGAGAGAGAGAGAGAGAGAGAGAGAGAGAGAGAGGGGCTACGCACATGCACGGTTGGGAGTGAGATTCCAAAAGAGGGTGGTCGTGCTCAACCCATCAGTAGCTTATGCACACACAAACCCATTAGAGCAGTGATTCTTCTTGTAGCAGCAGAGTACACACCTTTTCATACATTGCAGACTATAGAGATCACTCAAACCTCTTTCCACCATGCAAACCTCTTTTCACCGTCGTGAACATTAGAATTGGTACAGTGACTTTGCAGTGCTGGCGGTGAAGGAGGCAATGAGTGTGTACAAGGCCGTGGTGGACTCAATGCAGTTTTGCATAAAAAATGTTGACTACTGGCTTGCATGTGCCTATAGAGAGAGAGAGAGAGAGAGAGAGAGAGAGAGAGAGGTATGCTGAATTTGGTGCCCTTACTAAAGCTCAAACTATCTACATGAGCTCCTTGCCCAAGATGTGGCTCATGACGTGTGTTAATTGTAGGTTATGCACAAAGCGGCCATGGCGAGAAACCCCCTCCTCTCTCTCTCTCTACACTGCGCGGGTGGCTCTCTCTCTCTTGTGTTGGTGTGTTGATACTACAGAGAGAGTAATCTCTCTCTCTCTCTGTGTGTGTCTCTCTCTCTACCCTGTACTGATCTACTGCTACAGAGATAACAACCCTTTTGTCTCTCTTTCTCTCTATCGTGTGTTGGTTAGCTACTACAAAGAGCAATCCCACTCTCTGATATCTCTCTCTCTCTCTCTCTCTCTCTCTCTCTCTCTCTCTCTCTCCTCCTCCCCCCCCCCCCCCCCCCCCCCCCCCACACACACACACACACACACAAAAAACCTTAATCAACGTCACAGAATAATTTACTCAATGTGTGTGTGTGTGCCTGCATGCGAGAGAGAGAGAGAGAGAGAGAGAGAGAGAGAGAGAGAGAGAGAGAGAGAGAGAGAGAGAGAGAGAGAGAGAGAGAGAGAGAAATAGATTTTATTATTGTTCTCGGAGGTCAAATATGACCTATGGGAACAAAGTTACATGTGATGTAGTATGTGTATGGCTGATGAATGACTCTCAATGCTCCAAAAGTGTGGCGATGAGAGTCGCAATGGAGAGCCCACAATGTGGCTGGGAGAGGAAAGTGTGTAGGTCTAAGTCATGGCTGAAAATGTGAGAGAAGCAAGTTCGGATGTGACCAGAAGGTGATCACTCTAGTAGTGTGTGGTACTCAGACTCTCGAACTTGTAGTGAGCATAATGTGCAGAATTGATTTGACTTTTCTCCATTGCTCCAACGCCCTGTCTTGCATCGAAGAAAATGGGAGCTAAGCCAAATGGCTGCAATAGTGTGTATCACCGATAAGGGGATAGGTTCAAGCATGTAAGTGTGAGTACGATTTCCTCTTTCAACGAGGAACATGGTTTGTAGATGGGGGAAATATGGGTGGTGTAACGTATGAAGCGTGACCCATTGGATTTCTCCCAAGTCGTAATACATTGGCGTTGTAGAAAAGCTTCATTCACTTGGGAGTTAATTGACGCATCATGTAGCAACTGTAATGCATCCCATCTCCCAAACCACTTCTTTATGTCTTGCATCCATCCCGTGCTGAAGATCTTTCTTTTTTGTATCGTTTGAACTTTTTTGCTTGCTTCCCATGCAATTGTAGGAAGTCAATGTGAGGGGTTTTGACGCATCTTTATCATGTACTCCACAACCCTTTCCATGCCCATAACCTCAATTTGAAGAGATCCTGACTCAAGAAGTAGGACCATATATCGTGTTTGTGTCTTAACTTGGAGAAAATTTGTAAGAAAACACTCTCAAAGAGAGAGAGAGAGAGAGAGAGAGAGAGAGAGAGAGAGAGAGAGAGAGAGAGAGAGAGAAAGAAATGATCCTTATCGGAAGCTTGTCTGGACTGCTCCTTCAAATCAGAGTGGGATGTTCCTTTGAATCAGACAAACTTCTTATGGTGATGTCCTTGACTCCTCATGCTTCTGATGAAGCCTTGCCAATAGGCTTTCATGATGTCATCATTATCCTTCAAATTAGAGTGAGCTACATGTTCAAATCAAACTAATTGCTATTGAATGTCCTCGACTTCTCATGCTTCTACCGTAGCGCCTTCGAGTAGACCGCCAAAATGTCATCATTGTCCACAGCAAGACCCCGAGAAATAGCTATAGAGAGTAGGTTGAAGAAGAGTCTCAAGGGTCCCAAGGGCTGTGCGTGTGTGGAGAGAGAGAGAGAGAGAGAGAGAGAGAGAGAGAGAGAGAGAGAGAGAGAGAGAGAGAGAGAGAGAGAGAGAGAGAGAGAGAGAGAGAGAGAGAGAGGACATGCATGCTCTGTGATCTAGGCAAGGGGAGGCACCCAGTGTACCCACGGTTCAAGGTGGCAATGAATGCATGCAGAGAGAAGGGAAGGAGCTAGGGTGCACCTGCGACCAACGACTCAGCAAGGATGATGAAGCCATGAACATAGGGAAATAATGAGTGGCATTGGAATTACTGGCCCGCTCCTCAATTTCAAAATTTAGCCCCGCTCCTTAATGCCTAGGACCTACAGAAAGGTATTGCATCTCTCTTTCTCTCTCTTTTGCCTGTCTCTACCTGTCTCGCTGAGCATGTTGGGCTGTAGGGCACACCATCAAAAATTTGAAAGTTGGCTGAATGAAGCAGCTTCTGGCATGTGTCAGGTGGGGGAGGGGGGGGGGGGGGGGGGGGCAAAATCCCTCCTCCTTTTATAATTGTATAGATATAACAGCATTAGGCACCAAATGGTGAAGGAAGTACAAGATCTTATGAGTGTTAGGAAGCACCAAGATAGCTACACAGAAGACTACCATTCAATTAGAATTTGAAACCATTATGACATTGAGAATGTCAACAAATTTCATTTTTAGTCTACTGAAATGATTTTCTCTCTCTAGAATTCATCATTCTAGTGCAAAAAAATAAAAAAATACAAGATCCTATGAGTGTTAGGAAGCACCAAGATACCTACACGGAAGAGCTACCATTCAATTAGAATTTGAAACCATTATGACAATGAAAATGTCATCAAATTTCTTTTTTAGTCTACTAGAATGATTTTCTCTCTTTAGAATTCATCATTCTAGTGAGAGAAAATAAAAAATACTAAGAGGACTAATAATGTCAAATGGGTGGTAAAATGTATTCTAACACTTGAGAGTTCCAAAAGATGAATGCATTTTATAGAAGTGCCAAACGAATTCGACAAGGATTCAACCAAGAATTTTCATGACAAAAATGGGATATTTACAAGTCCAAAAGAGTCCAAAACAGATCCCAAACACTTTCAAAAATGGGTAGTAAGGCCAACCAAAAGGTGGAAGCTAACCAAAAACGTGGGAGTGGGAGCCAAGGTGTTATTATCCACACATAAAAACTTAAAGCTATGTGGAGATAAGGGATGTGTTCCACAAGCCTCCCATGCAAGAGAGAAAGGAGTAGTACAAAACTGTCTCTAAAGGACCTAGTGTGATTATTTTCAGAATAACTCAAAAAAGAATGTGTTTCTATAAAAATGGGATGCTAGACTTACTAGAAACTACAAGATGAACAACTTTGATGCTCATAGTTTTTTAATTTGAGGATCGAAAAGGGAGATTTTTTTGTTTTTCGATAGGATTGCACTAGAGAGAGCAAATGTACTTTAGTCTTCTTGGGTCTTGAAGCTCCATGCAATCCTTAGTCTAAAGGAAGGTATCCATGATCTTCTTAAGGCTCCTCATCTTCTCTCTCTCTCTCTCTCTCTCTCTCTCATATCATCCTTGAAAGCACATGATGCAGGTATTTTCTTAAAGGTGGATCCCCTAGGAACCTTATGGATACCATTCATGAGTCAGACAAGTGAATAGGTATCTTTTCATCATGACAAAGTCTTTGGGTACTTCATGGGGTACATATATACATAACTACAACTAGATAGTTACACCTAGAAGGAACAAAGAGCTCATTTTCCAACTTTACACTCAAGACAATGTGGAGCTAGAAGAAAATAGTGGCAAGAGGCAATACATAGGTCAAGAATGGAATACAAAAGACCTAAAGATTTTGTGTGATGATGACATTGTTGTTTGGAAAATACGGCTCATAGAACGAGATTTGAAATAACTCAAGAAGCTACAAATACATCTATATCACGATTGTATCACTACATCAAGGGAAAAACAAGGAACCAAATCTTTGGGCTTGGGAGTAAGCGAGGATATCATTTGGACAAGAAGGGTCTCCCATTTTCATCAAGAGGAAGTGCTACGTTAGTAACTTCTAAGGAGAAAGAGAAACCCATATCTCCTTGCAAGGCTGGGTTTTCTAAAGAGAGGGTAGTGAGAGAATGTGCAAAGTTGAGCAACACAAGAAACAACAATTAATGGCAAGCTCTCGATACCGTACTTGGTGAAAGGTCACTTTTCCATTTTTCTTCCTTTTCGACTTATGGCTACACACTTACCATAGCTAGACATAAGCTAGTGCTACCCCTTGGTGCAAGAGGTTTGTACAATATCATATAGGCACCTAAATGGTGAGGGAAGTACAAGATCCTATGAGTGTTAGGAAGCACCAAGATACCTACAGGAAAGAGCTACCATTCAATTAGGATTTGAAACCATTATGACAATGAAAATTTCATCAAATTTCATTTTTGGCCTACTAAAATGATTTTCCCTCTCTAGAATTTTCCATGCTAGTGAGAGAAAATAGAAAATAGTAGAAGGGCTAATAATGTCAAATAGGTGGTAAAATGTATTCTAAGACTTGAGAGTTCCAGAAGGTGAATGCATTTTATAAAAGTGCCAAACAAATTTTACAAGGATTCAACCAAGAAATTTAAGGACAAAAATGGGATATTTAGGAGTCCCAAAAACCTTCGAAAGTGGGTACTATGACCAACCAAAAGATAGGAAGCTAACCAAAAAGGTGGGAATGGGAGCCAAGGTGTTATTATCCACACATGAAAACCTAAAGCTATGTGGAGATAAGGGATGTGGTCCACAAGCCTCCCATGCAAGAGAGAAGGTAAAAGAAGTAGTTCTAGAAGTAGAAAACTGCCTCTTAAGGACGTAGTGTGAGTATTTTTAGAATAACTCGAAAGAGAATGTGTTTCTTTGAAAATGAGCTTCTAGACTTACTGGAAACAGCGAGATGAGTTTGACGCTCATAGTTTTTTATTTGAGGACCAAAAAGGGAGATTCTGTTGTTTTTCTACAAGATTGCACTAGAGAGAGCAAAGGTACTTTTGTCTTCTTGGGTCGTGAAGCTCCATGCAATCCTCAGTGTAAAGGAAGGTCTTTTCTTCCAACATCTTTGGAAATATTTTCTGTTGCTTCTCTCTGCGTGCGCAGTTCCTTCGTGATGTTTCTCTTGTCCCTTATCCATCCTTCGCTTTTTGATAGCCTCATTTACATGAAAGAAGCAACAATGAGCATGATTTAAATTTAAACATTATTATTTTCCTTAAAGAACTAAACAAAACCATATTTGTCTCACACACCTTCCTTCTCAACTTGTACATGCGCCTCCAAAATTTGTTCTTGCCTCCTACGATTTCTAGCTTTTTGGCAGGCTCAACCTCTATAGTCATGACAAGTATTAAGGAATTGAGGACACTCCCTCAAGCTACATATATTGCACACTGGAACATCCTAATGACAAAAACACACCTACTACTTGTGTACACACTCCTCTAGACCAAAAATTCCATGCGTGCGCATGCGCACGTGCACGCGTGCACACACACACACACACACACACACACACACACACACACACACACACACACACACAGAGAGAGAGAGAGAGAGAGAGAGAGAGAGAGAGAGAGAGAGAGAGAGAGAGAGAGAGAGAGAGAGAGAGCATTCGGTACAATCATCCCCCCATGCCTAGAGTGAGCTGGCTTCCTCTAGGCATGTATTTATATTAATTCCAAAAAGGGACAACTCATAAATGAGGCTATTTACATTCCACTTTTGGAGATAAAGACTTTATTCAAATAATTAAAAACCCTAAGTCTTATTGAATTATTCCATGTCCTGCTATCTGCTTTCAGCCACTTGTCCACGACTCAGCTACCTTGACCTGCTACATCACGCACACATGACCATAAATGTTAGTGTCCAACTTCTCCGAATCCATTCCGTAACAACATATGGCTACAACATGACAGTGGTAGCTACCAAGATAACACCTAGAGCTATTGGTACTACGCATGTAACTACCAACGCTATCCTAGAAGCTACAAATCATATCCTGATGGCTACAAATGTTACAACATATGGCTACAACATGACAATGGTAGCTACCAAGATAGCACCTAGAGCTAATGGTACTATGAATGTAACTATAAATGCTATCCTAGAAGCTACCAATCATATCCTGATGGCTACAAATGTTATCCTAGTAGCTGGCTGACTGAGCTAGCTAGTTTGGTTGCTACCAGGCTTATAGTGGTAGTTAACATAATAAGATCCTAATAGTGACCTTTTCAAGGAGTAGTATGCCAACTAATTGTGTAAAGGTGGCTACTAGGCTAGTAGTGGTTGCTACTACTCTACCAAGCCAACCATGACAAACCAGTAGCTACCACTATTAGCTTGCTAGCTACCTTGATCAAGACACACCTGCGAGCTCTGGTAGCTACCACTATCAATTTGGTATCTCCCAATGTAATAGTGGCTACTAGTACCATAAGGCTACCTACCTATACCATAAGGCCATCTACCACTATTACACTGGTAGCTACCTTGCTATCAATAGGACTTCCATGGGAGAATGGCAGCTAGCACTACCATACTAGTAGCTACCAGTTTAGTAGCTACCACTACTAAACTGGTAGCTTATATCTTTATGAGTAATAGCATGGAAGAGGCCACTATGAGGTGGTATCTACCACTACTAAACTGGTAGCTATTTTTACCAATAATAGCATGGAAACTACCACTATGAGGTTGGTAGCTAACAATATGGTAGCTACCAATACCATACTGGTAGCTACCTTTACCAATAATAGCATGGTAGCTACCACTACGAGGTTGGTAGCTACCATACCTGTACTGCTGGCTACTAGTTTAGGCAATGGATAATATAACCACTACTAGCTACAATTTCATAGTGGTAGCTACATTGTCTACCAAAGGTAGCTACCACCCTAACACTGGTAGCCGCCACTTTGTGATGAGAGTGGTTCTGGAAACTATTAAGATGAAAGTGGTAGCTACCTTGCTATCAACAAGAATTCCATGGTAGAATGGTAGGTTCCACTATCATATTGGTAGCTACCTTTACTAGGGATAGCATGTCATATACCACTATGAGGCTAGTACCTACAAGGCTTGTACTAGTAGATACTAGTATAGACAATGGATAGTCTAACCACTAGAAGCTACCAATGTGATCCTTGTAGGTACCAGTCTTATAGTGGTAGCTACATTATCTCCCGAAGATATCTACCACCCTATCACTGATAGCCACCACTACGTGACAAGGATTGATCACAAGCGCATTTTTGGTTGTCTGGATTATGCTTTGGTGTCACAAACACAATGCAAAAAGTTGAATGATAAGACTATCCAATGCATTTTTTAGGTCACATTCCTGAAAGCAAAGGTTATGGTTATACCATTTGCAAACAAAACATATATTGGTATCACAAGATGTTGTATTTGTGGAAGATTATATTCAACCTTTGCTAACATGTACCAGAGACAATAATGTAAGCTCACATGATATTTATGACACTTTTTTTCCTCTTTTTAATGGTGGAAACATGAATGTAAGTTCCAATGAATTAAATGTACAGCCTATGGGGGTTTCAAAAAATGTTATAGATCAAGATTTTACTGATGCAGATATACATGATGTTTGGACATGGAAAGGGTTGAGAATCAAGAGGCGAGGGGTATGCCAAAATGAATGGTGCATACTTTGAATGATAGTAGATTAGATGCATCTATGTTTAGTCGTACTTGTTTAGGTTCTATGTATCATATGCATCATATTACTATGCTTTGGTTGTTTCTAGTATATGTGATGAAGAGGAATCTCTTTCTTTTGATGAAACATAGAATTCAAAAAATTGGATTTCATCAAAATATGATGGACTTTTAAATTATAAAACACGGAGTTTATGTCATTTGGCACTTGGCAAAAAGGACACTGCTACAAAGGGGTTTACAAAGATGAAACATAAGCCGTATGGTGAGATTGCTTGCATCAAGGATGCACAACAAAAAGGCATTGACTATGAAGAGACTTTTGTTCCCACATGTCATATGACTTCTGTTCATTTCTATGTGAATTGGTAGTTGATTTTGGATGGAACATACATTAATCAAACATTGTTACTCCTTTCTTGAATGGTGATATATTTGAGAAATCATATGTAATGCAACCTTGCCTATTTATCATAAAAGGAAAAGAAACAAAAGTGTGCAAATATAAGAAAGGTTGGTATGGGTTGAAGTAGTATCCTCGTGTTTGGTATGATAAATCTGACACTTGTTTGGTTAAAGAAGGCATTTGTAAACAATTCAAATAAAAGCATGTTGTATGTCAAACATGAGGGTGATGCATATCTCATCGTTGTTCTGCATGTAGATGATTTTTTAGTTCGCTAATTCAAATGAGACACCCAATGTGGAATTCAAGATTGAATTGAATTCTATTTTCAAGATGACAGACTTGGGGGTTTTGCATCATTACTTGGGCATATAGATTATGCAATGTCATGAAGGTATTGCTTTGTGTTAATCAAGATACATACATACATTACTATGTAATTTTGGACTTGAGGAATGCAAACCTATTGCTACTTTAATGGAAACGGGTTTGAAACTGAGTTTTCATGATGGTAGAGATTTTGTTGATGTCACTCTTTTTCAAACTATTGCTAGATTCCTTATTTATCTATGCATTACACAGATATTCAATTTGAAGTCTCACAGGTCAATAGATTCATGCATAGCCTAGGGTCTAAGGATTGGTAGGATGCTAAAAGGATCCCTAACCATATGAGTGTCACTTTACATCTTGGGTTGTTTTATCCCAAGGAGAGGTCATTGCAGCCAGATTTGCGTGCTTTTTTGGACACACGAGTGTCCACAAGTGGTTTTTGTTTCATGCTCAGCAATTCATGCATATTAGGTTGAGCAAGAAGCAACCTATTGTGGCCACTTCCAATTGTGAAGCTAAGTACATGGAAATTTTCATAGCTATGCTTGAGTGCATATGGATCAGATGCCTTTGAATGATTTGGGTGTTGGACATGACACTGTGCTAGCATCATCTACAATGACATTTGGAGCACATTGCCAATCGTGGGGAACTTGATTCTTCATGCTCGTGCAAAGCACATTGAGGTGCATTATCACTATGTTAGGGAGAGACTCTCAATAGGAGAGGTCCTCTTTGCTTATGTGCCAACACATGACAACATTGTAGATATGTTCACAAAGGTGTTACCTTGTGAGAAGTTCAAAGCTTGTAGCTTGCAAGGAAACATAGAGAGAGAGAGAGAGAGAGAGAGAGAGAGAGAGAGAGAGAGAGAGAGAGAGAGAGAGAGAGAGAGAGAGAGAGAGAGAGAGCTGTGTGTCAACAGCAGTGCGGAAGCAGAGAGATATCTTTTAGGCGTGTGATCGATGGGCACCGACCACAAAGAGATATTTCTCTTTTAGGAGATGATGGTGTTTGTCAACCAAATGTGCGCTTTCGTCTCTCTCTATCCCTGCTGCCTTGTAGGACAGGCTCCACGTGTAGGTGGAGTCTCTCTCTCTCTCTCTCTCTCTCTCTCTCTCTCTCTCTCTCTCTCTCTCTCTCTCTCTCTCTCCGGGGCAATGTACTAATGTAGCATCTTGTTCAAATTGAACTAGTGGTTTTTTTACCTTCCATTCCTAATCTAAAGGGCAAGCCTCATGATTTTATCACTTATTCTTCATAACCTAGTTTTCCAAATTTACATATTTAAACCTTCCACACATAAATTTTGTAACTTTGGTGAAGCTTATGCTGTAGCTTGCAAGGTGCGCACAAGGCTGCCTATAGCAAGGTGGCCGGCTTGTGGTTGGTCCTGTTAACAGTCTGGGGAAAGTTGACTGTGCCCAAGGTGCCGGGGATACCTTGGGAGGGAGGTCCCTAGAGTCCCGCCCACCTCTGTTCAGCAACCCCCCCCCCCCCCCCCCCATTTTTGGCTCGTTGAGAGATGCTCGCCATCTCGCCCCTCGGAATCTTGTGGGCTTTATAGACATGGTTGGCTTGGCATGGTGAAGTTTGGGTGTGCAAGTTGCACTTTGGCATGGCAATGTAGAGCCACTCTTTGATGGTTCTCAACACCCAACAAAAGCTCGCTTGTGGATTGTAGATGAGGCTGTTGAATTCCCTCTTGTCGTGGGTGCTGGCTTTTTTGGCGGATCAACAGGTATGGCGTGTTGCAGACTCCATTCCAATTGGTGGCACCAATTTGCAACATTGCTGATGCAAGGCCCACTGGCGATTGGTGGGCTTGTCTTTGGCTAGGTACACTCACAAGGTGATGGAGGCTTCAGACTTCTTCCTTATTGCGGCATTATCACTACTAGTGTGTAAACCTGTCTTCCATACAGGATGGTAGAAGAAACATGAATAGGAGATAATGTATACAATGTTTGTTAAATATTGAGTTATGTTGTGCTTTCAAAAGTAGCAAAATTTGACATACATGTAGCACTACAAAACTAAATAAATAAAGAACAACTTTCAAGTATACGTATCAAGATGAATTTCTCTTTTATATTCAATTTCTGCTAATTTCAATCAATGTTAATAGGGAATGAACTACAAATTATCAAGCTCAGATTTCAAGGAATTGTGAATTGAGATGAGAAGCATAAAGCAATCATTTGACTCAAGGAAAAATCAACTATACTTGCAAGTAGAAGACATGGCATTATGTATGCAAATCATGAAATTTCTTTTAATGCTATTTATGCTTAGTTTTTATTTTTCTATTTTGTTGTTTAATATATTTAATAATTTTATTTTTAAATGGACATCAAACAAAAATTAAACCTCTTTTAGTTTCATATATTTGTTAATTCCAATATTTCTTCATAGACAACATTGGCTGTGTCTTTTTTGGTATATTCTTTGTCAACTCCCAAGCAAATTCTTTTGGATTTTGAAGAATTTACTCTTGATAATGCAACATATAGTTGTCCATGGCTAAATATTGGTGTTGATAAATATATTCCCAACTTCAATATACTTTGTCCTTGGGATTTATTTATCGTCATTGCAAAAGACAATTGTATAGGAAATTGCCTTCTTCTCATTTTCATTGAATTTGGAATGAATGTTATTCTTGGAAAAAAACCGATGTCTCTAATGTGAGTTACTATAATGATTTCAACTTCAATAACTCTTTTAAAGAATTTTTTACAATCATGCGCGTTCCATTGCATAAACCTCTTTGGGGATTTATGTTTCTCAATAATATTATAGGCTCATTATTTTGCAAATGCAGTTTATGAGGTGGATATCCTCCTCCAAGATTTAAGCTATTCAGATACTCAGTTGTGATAAGGTTTGTGTTCTCATCTTGTTTTGATATTGAATCTGCACTAAGATATTCCACTATATCTCCTTCCAAGAAATCCATAGACATCAAATTTACTTTATGAAATTCATCATTTTTTGGTGCAAGAATAGCTCTCTCCTTGAAGAACTCTTGAAACTACATTATTTACACCTATTTGACAAAAAAAATTATTGTCATGTATTTGATTTTATGAGTATTAGTTTTTAATGAGAATGTTTTAAACCATTTAAATATTATTTTTACCTTTGTATAGCAAAGAAATTATATTTCTTTAATCATTTTTTTCAATCAACATTTTTTCATCAAGTCTGCTTGTTGCTTGATCAATGTTGTCTATTTTTCCATTACCAATAGCAAGAATCTATTCTGCATATTGTTTATTTTACAAATTGATATCTTTCTTTTACCTCATGTTTTCTCTTAGCTTTAGAATCTCTATATTATCTATATTATTCCATAATGGAGATCTACATAGTGATGCGTTGACAATATTTGTTCTACTTGCTTTTGGTACAACTGGCAATATTTGTCAAAAATATCCACCTAAAAAATAGTCTTTCCTCCAAAAGGTTTGTTACTTGACATTAGATCTTTAAAAGTCCTATCATCTGCTTCAAAGGCAAAATCTATGAGTCATTGGAGCTTCATCCCAAATAATTAAACTCGTCTTTCATATCAAGTTTGCTAGTGCACTATTAATTTTTATATTGCAAGTACTTCTTGGAGTCAAATCCAATGGAATATTGGACCATTCTTCCTTTTGACAATATTAATGCTGCAAGTGCAAATGAAGTGCAAGACAATGCAATTTTTCCATGCCCTCGCAGTTGTGTCAAAATACAATTGTACAAATATGTTTTCCCAGTCCCACCAAGACCATCTAAAATAAAAATCTTTGGTTCTTCTTGTGAAATGGATTCCATTATGTTTTTATATGCATTTTGTTGACAAATATTTAGATTCTCCTCCATTTCATTTTCCATTTCTTCTTCAAGAGATTTTTCAAAGCTTGTTTTGTCTTGTAATAAGCTATATGTATATAAGGATGCTTCATCTTCTATAGGTATGGGCATGCCTATTTATACAAATTAATGTTTATATACGGTTGATCATGAAAATTTTATAATAGTTTAGAAGTTCTAATTTGTATCTTAACATGAGCGCTAACATATAAAAATATTTTATGATTGATGCTATAAGAGTAGTTCTTAAATGTACCTGGATAATCTTTCAAACTTTTTCCATGTAGTCCAAGTATATTATTAATTTCTATCAAAGCTTTGATCTGTGCTAATGATGTGCAAATATCTTTGCTTGAAATATTGTTTTGGATAGATCCGTTGAAATTTATTTCCACAATGAAAGTGGAGAAATTGGATCACAGAAAAATAAGGATTGTCGCAAATAGATCATGTAGTTGTAATCCTGTTTGATGTAATGAAGCTTCTTCCATGGAAATTGTCTATTCTTCATCAATTTCCAAAAGACCTCTTGTAACACACGCTCCCTTAAAGGTTGCATATAATTGGTTTTCAAAGGTTTTTAATTCATTAAAAGACATACACCCATTGCATTTCGCTAATAGCATTCTCAAGAACTATTGTTTGCCTACTAATGGGAAAATATAATACATTCTACCAATTGATAGTTCTTTTTTCCGTTCTATCCACTTACATAATGTTTTATTCCAAACCCACTTTTTTGGAAAGTCAGGGTATAATAATTTTTGTGCTTCTTTGGTTTTTTAATTACATTCAAACCATTTTGTAAGAGTTGTCTTTTGATTTTTTTTGCTTTTCAATAATTTGCCTCAAATCATCATTGTCTTGAAAATATACATGGTTTTGATTTTCTAAATGGACTCATTACAGAATTTTAAAATTAAAATATATATGATTTATTATATTTAGATTTTTTGACAAATTTGAGATACATGTAAGTGTTGTATATTTGGATTTTCTTCATGAGGTTTATTTTAAAGGATTCTCCAACATGCCTCTGACGCAGATACATATCTTGCATTCAACTACTTTTTTATTTAATCAACTTCATCATTTTTCATTTGTTGATGATTATTGGTTGCTTGAAAATAAATTGTTTCTCTATCATGACCTTTGTATACATATTTGTAGAGGTATTATACTGCTCGATATGGCTCGACAAACCTCTATATTTATATGTGCATTAAATTTCATAGTAAAAAATGGATTATAAGGAATAATCCATATATTATCCAAATTTCCTTCTTTACACTGTATTGATTTTCCATTGTCGCA
Organism: Adiantum capillus-veneris; assembly: GCF_014529385.1. Lineage (NCBI taxonomy): Eukaryota > Viridiplantae > Streptophyta > Polypodiopsida > Polypodiales > Pteridaceae > Adiantum > Adiantum capillus-veneris. Next base: position 39,195,414 of record NC_140951.1, on the reverse strand, counting down.
TCTCATATATATTGGATATCCATCGCCATCCAGTGTAGTGGTTTCAAATAAATTTTATTGGATAATGGTGAATGCATTTACCATTTTTCATGCAAGATGCATTTTTATTGAAATCTCCACATGAACTATGTATATTGCATCGACAAACAATATTATAAAGCTCAAGAAATTTTTCTTTGTTTGGAATCTCAGCACAAACCAATTTGTCAATGGTGTTCAATATTGCTTGGCTTGCTTTTCTTTGCAAAGATTAGAAGAATATGAGAATGGAGTAAACCTCTCTTTTGAAATTTGATAACAGAGACATGACCCTTGAATTTGCCAAAAATTTGCTACTTTGTCAAATAAGTCATTAATTTGTTGTGCTTTTTGTGAATAACTCTTGCAATTAAGTTTGATCGATCATTAGGTTTTTGGTTTGGAAGCAAAGCATCTTGAATTTCCTTCCATTTGGGATTACATGTGAATGTTATAAACAAATCTGGTTTACCCTCGGATCTAACAATCGCCATTGCATCTTGATAAAGTTGATGCATAAAACGTGGTCCACTTTGAAAACTTGATGGTAAAATTCTTCTTCTTCCTGTTGCCTTTCCATTAATTTTGATTGAAGCATCCATTGTACTCACCATATCGGAAAGTCCTTGATATACTTCACTTCTTAGATTCAATTGATTATTCCTTAACCAAAATAACCTAGATTCTTCAATGCTACTATAAGCGTCGACTAAATATTGTTGAAGAAGCCTACCTCCTTTTAACAAACACGCATTTGTGTCTTCCCTGATTTGCAACCTATAAGCATAATACTCTCTTTGAGTAATAAATTGTTTTTCTTTCTTCTTCTTGTGTTTGGAGGTATCTTGAAAATGCATTGGCATATTCAAATGCCAACCTTCTTCTCCTTTAGGGAAAAGCAAAACATAGGTTAATGGCATATAAGAGATGTCTAGAGTTGTGATTTTCTTGATATTGCCATTAATATTCAAAAGTTGAATATCACAATATCCAATATTCTCATCATCTCCCTGACCTGGCATTATAACTGCAAATTCACTTCGTGAAGGTACTCCATATTGCTTTGCTACTTTGATGGACTCATAAATTACTAACTTGACATCACTGTTAGCATTTCAATTAAAATGTTCTCCGAATGCTTTGAAACATTTTTAATACGGATTCCAAAAATGCATCATTTTTGTAAACTAAGAACAATTTCTACATCTATTTTGTTCATTCCCTTTACTTGATTTTCTAGATCATGTTGTGTGTCATAACGATATGGTTGAGCATACTTAGGCTGTTGAATTCTATCTTTTTCATTCAGTAATAAATTACCAATTCTGTGATATATAGATCCATGTATTCTAAAATTTTTAACTCCTTTTTTTGTGAGACTGTCGTCAATATTCGCTCGAATAGATGCAAAAGCCAGAATACTATTATAAGCACAAATATTCTTTCAAAAATTTATGCTTTTTGAATCACATGACTCAAGTAGCTCTTTGAGTTCTTAAGGAGGTTCTGAGAGATTCGCCAAAGCTGTTTCTCTATTATTACGGCAATGTTTACCCTTTTTACGTTTTGAAAAACATTTTATTTCATCTTTCCAAAGAATGGCAGAGAAAAACTCACACTTGAAGTTTAACATTCCCAAAGTATGTTGAGCTACATTGTGTTGTTGAAAAGGCAACAGTGAAGGATGATCAACAATGGTAACGTTTGCTATAATATGATCAATGGAGAGGTTTTTTTTTCTTGATCTCCTATTACCTTTTTTTCATCTCATGCCTATCCTTGGAGAGTTTGAATTCATTTCTTTTGTTCCATTTTAAAATGAAATATTTAATCCATACATTCTTTATTATTAAGTAAAGCCCCTTGGTAAGATTTAACATAAGATTGTTTGATTTTCATTATTTCTATTTGAAGTTGTCGCCTTTGTTTAGCCGCTTTTGTAACTTCTTGTCTTTTCTTTGTTTGTGTTCTCTCTCTTGCTATTTTTTTCATGTTTTTTGTGAATAATCTAAAAGCATATAAAGATGCCTGAAATATTTTTGTCTTAAAGCAGTTGTATTTGAAATAAAATACAACATATTATTATTCATGTATATATATATATATATATATATATATATATATATATATATACTTTTATAAATGGTTTTAATAAATTTGTTGAAATTTATATAGTTAAGATATTGTTTGTACCTATTTTTTTTTTGCTATATTGAGTGATTTACATTAATTAATTCCAAATCCATCAAGATTCAATTGTTGTGTTCTTTTGAAAATTTTTCTCTTTATTTCTATTTGCTGATGATCTTTTCTTGAACTTTTAAAAATACTTTGAAGTTCTTCTGTAGTTTTTCTTTTCCTCTATATTTATAGTAACAAAATGATATCATTTTAAAATTGAAATATTATTACACAAATATATATTCATAAATATATAAATATAAATGTATGTAGATATCTACTACTTATAAACATAAATATATAAATATAAATGTCTGTAGATATCTACTACTTATAAACATACAAATTTTATGTTAATATGTATGTGCATAGATACATTTATACTTTATAGTCATTAAACTGATATCAAGGTTTATATACCTTTATTTAAATCAGTTACTATGAGCATATATTTGATTTTAATTTTTTGTTTTCATCGTATTAAAAGATATATTAGATACTGGTTGGAGAAAATTTAATGTAAAAAAGATATACGAAGTTTTTCTACATGGTTTTTGGTGGCGTCATTCTAAGGCATATAGCATTTAGCCTGTTTAAGTTCGATTTGAAATTGATGATTTCCCTCTCTAAATGATCTATTTGTGCCTTCATCTTTTTGAGATTCTTGCTCATTATCTCATTGTTGAGATCTACAATGATGCTATCATAAGGATTTTGGGATGTGTCCATATGATATTTTATACTTGTAACATTGTCTTAAATCTCCTTTGTCTTCCCTAGAATCTTCAAAGAATTACTTTCAACTTCAGCTCGCATTGGTACTACTCCATGGATTCGAGTGCTGTTTAACTCACTCCATATATATGAAAAATATTTCATATACATTTCATGGTTTAGATCTATTGTACTAAGTAGTTACATGAATTTTTAATGGAGAGATGATGAAGTTGAGAAGTCAATGTTTGGTAATTTGTTTCTTCTCTTCTTAGCCTTTATTCAATTTCACTTTGATATTCTTTCTTAACTCCTTTATTTTTCCTCTTGATAATACGAATTGTTTGGGAATTTTCTTCTTTGTTTTCTTTAAGTTCATGATTTTCTATATTAAAAATGTTATCATACTCAATAAGTGCCTCTTATATGTTTTAGAAATTGATGAATTTTAATCGCATTTTCACTTTTTAATTAAGTAAAAATATAAATCAATTTGCTTTATCATGAACTATAGCATCATTGACATCCATTTTATGTCCTTGAACTCTAAAAACAATAATTCACTATATAATTAAACTATTGTGTGTGTGTGTGTGTGTGTGTGTGAGAGAGAGAGAGAGAGAGAGAGAGAGAGAATATGTGTTTTTGTGTTTTTTTAATATATAGTTTTTGTCCATATATATTAATCAATTACATGAAATAAATATCAAATTCTAATTGAAAATCATTACATTGTTGCAATGATCATTTATGCATGTGTATGTGATTATATGTGTTTGCATGTTTTTTCCAAATATAGAGTTTGTGTCCATATATAGTAATTAACTACATGAAACAAATATCAAATTCTAAATGAAAAACATTACATTGTTGCAATGATCATTTATGCATGTGTATGCGTGTGTACATGATTTATAGAGATAAGGGGAAGGGGGGAGGGGGGGAATCAATAGGCATAATTATCAATGATGGAAAAAACATCCGAATGTCACATTTTGGTTTTTTTTAAATGTATAAGTGATCTTTTTTAAAAAATGAGTCCATTGCTTGTTAATTTTTATCATTACATTTGATACTCATAGATAATAGAAACTAATAATTACACTTATGCTCTTAATGATTTCAATACAAAATTTTGTATGAGAAAACTATCAAATTTCTATGTAGTCCATTTTTTTTTAATGCACATACATATGTGAAGATTTAGAATCTATATATTACAAACATATATATTCACATATTATCAATAGTAGAAAGAGAGTTCGTTAGAATACTACCTTCTCTTCTTTTTGATATTAAACTTAAAATTGTTCTTTGTGCTTATATGTTTTTTCTCTTGTAAAACATAAATATTATTCCTAACATGAGTTTTTTTAAATAAAACAAATTTACATACATACATATATATATATATATATATATATATATATATATATATATATATATATATATATATATATATATATATATATATATACACACACACACACACACACACACACACACACACACGCGCGCGCGCGCGCATAAATAATTGCATAATTAATTTTCCTCTATCAATGTTTTTGGCTTTAGATTTTATCTTCAAAATCTAAACATATGATAGAATAAATATAAGTTAGGATATGCATGAGCTATTTAATACAAAAGAATGTGATCAGCGCAACGTTTAGTTCCAATAAGATTTAGGAATAAAATTTAACACTAGAATGGTAACCTAACAGGACATAAAAGTGTCCTTTCAGGGTTTTGGGAAAAAATTCCAAAACCATAGTAGATCCACTCATTTTGAAAAATCCTTTCATGAGCTTATAGTTCAATAACTACTACATATGGAAAAAATGAGAAACTTGTAATTTTTCTCATCCCTTGGTTACTACAAGCCTCCAAAGTTGATGGATCAATGCATTTTGCCCAAAACATCAATTTCTTACGGTTGATTGTATATAAATAAGAGTGGAGATTCTTGTAGGACATGAGATAAAATGCCTCGTTAACTTCAATGGGTTGGTGACCAAAACATATGGTTGCTTTTATCTCACTAATTTTTTTTTGGGCAAAAAAAATAGGTACCAAAAAGTTGCATTTTTGCCATTCTGCGGACCTATCATCAAAGTTTCTATAGTGACGCTCAATACAGATACTATATACATGTTTTCTTAGTTCCCTTTGGGCCTCTAGATTCAAAAGGAGCCATGGATCATGTCAAAAGGATAATGGATCTCTTACAATTGGAACCTTGGGGGCAATGATAAAGTGCTAAATACAACAAACATAAAAAAAATTGGGTTTAGCATTATGACCTCTAGAAACCCATAGAAACTACTCAATATCTAGCCAAGTTTGTAGTCTATGATTAGATATGGTCACTACCTACAAAATACACACAATTGGCCTAAGAAACTAGCAATATTGAGAAAGTTATACTTGCTACTCTAAAATGTATCGTATTCTTCAGCAATCAAAAAACTCAACCATCATCATATACTATGCTATATAGCATATTAGGTCCCGCAAAACTCAAGGAATATTAGCTTTATGTTATACATTACACTTACACAATCAAAATTGAATTTGGATATCAAGAAAGCCACCAAAAAAATCATAAAAGTGCGAATTTTGGCCAAAAAATAGGATTATGCAATTCTTGTAAATTGGTCATAACTTTCAATTTTAACACTTAGCTCTCCCTACAAGCATCAAAACATGTTGAGAACTATGGAGGCCTAACCTCTAGCCATCTAAACCTCACAAAAATGAAGTTTAGAGTGGTATAGTTGCCAAAAATTGAAAAAAAGCCAAGAACAGGACCCGTTTTTCCACACAGTTTAGGTTCAAAAATGTTGTGCAAGAGTAAGGTTAATGGTGAGATCGATACTCACAAAAAAATGCTAAGTTTTTTTCAGCTCATAAGGCAAATTTGTGGATATATAGCACCTAGAAATTCATTTTCATACTCTTCAAATAATTCAAGAAAAATGGTCACTTAACAGGACACAAAAGTGTCCAAGGACATAAAAGTGTCCTGTTACCATTCTAGTTTTAAAATGATTTTTAGTCTCTCAAAACTTTTTTAAGAAAACAATGTACTTCCATTTTCATATGCATACCTTAAATCCACATATTTATTATGACCAATAAACAAATCATATACTAATATCATGTAACTATCTATTATATCTAGCATTTTTTGTATCTCATTAGCTTTATTTGCTCCCTAAAGTGATGGGGCTATTATGAGCTATAATTCTAAGTGTCCCCCTATTTTACCAAATGACCCTCAAGTGTTTGATGTTTCTATCATTTATGGATATTCCCAAACTGTAGGCATCAACTCTCTTTCAAACTCGAAAGGTAGAGCAATTTGTGTCTCCAATGGTAATAATCTCAAGATAGCATCTGCCATTTTCCTAATGCAATAAAATATATATATATTAGATTATTTGTATATCATTCATAATTTGAGGTATACAAACCATTTATATATTTTATACATAGAATTCTCTTTAAAAAATCTAGAGACTCTTTAAAAAAAGGATTAATGCAACACCATGTCAAAGGTTTTGTATCTTCTCTATTTTATTGCATACTACTATCCAAAGCACTATTAGAAGTGCATTAACTAAACATCTTGCCATAAATATAAAAACTTAAAGGTCATTTTCTTCCTTTAAATTTTTGTTTATACAATTGAAGATTTTATTTTTTTTACTCTTTTCTATTTAATATATATATAGCTTAAATAAGGAAAAAATATAGGTCATACCTTAGTGAAGGTTATAGAGTCTTCAAAGTAGAGAACAAATGAGCAAAATTTGTTGTAAACAATTCTTCCAACTCTAAGTAACTAAATAATCTACTACATGCATATGAAAGATGACATGTTAGCAATGAATTATACACCATGAAAGTTCTTAGTGTATACATGTTTGGGCATCATAAAATTAACTTACTATTAGACATTATTAATATACTCATATTTGAAATCAATATGAATCCAAATTACAAAAAATCTCAATTTAAGGCAAGTAGGACCATTTATTATTGAAAAAATAAGTAATGTTTATGATAGGGAGATAGAACACACACACAAACACACACACACACACACACACACACACACACACACACACACACACACACACACACACACACACACACACAGAGGTTTCGCTTTACCTTGACGTAAATATTTGGCAAGTATCTTACAATTCCCATGACATCAACTAAGAGTAGACCCAAAAATAGATGTTAGTTTATTTTTATTTTTTTGAGGAAGGTAGAAGATTAAATAGATGTTAGTTTAAAAACTGTACATGTCACCATAATGTGTAAAAGTTTGCAAGATGATGATTTGAACAAGTAAATGAGGACTTAAAATACTTGTAGGAAATTCTAGGTAGGTTTTTGTAGGAAAATGTTTTATGATGAGGTCATTGAAAATGTTATTGATTTTTCAGGAAGTTATTCTTAACCATTATTATTGTGCTTTTCAAGAATATTAAACTAACACTCTTCTTTGACATGGCAAATTTATCCATTATTGAAAAAATTCCTTAATATAGTGTAACAAACAGTAAGGTTGTTCTACTTGAAATTGCATTTTCATTAATTAAGTAAAAATTAATGTATGAAAATGTTCTATTATGTACACAATGTTATCTACATAAACCTAGCATATGAAGTCATAAATATATAAATATTTATTAGAAAATTGTTGTCCTAACTTTGGTGTAGCTGGGTTTGGGACCAGTTTCAACGATTGTTTAGGGTAATGGACCAAAGGGTTGGATTCATTGGAGATTTTCAAGAATCAAAAATCACCTCGAGGTGTATTTATCTAGCTGCATAGTACCTACAAAATGATACCCTACCTTTCTTGGATTGTCATGGTCCTGAACCAGATATCACAATCACCCCACATACACTATCAAAAACTGCATTGAGGTGTATCTACCTACCTATATAGTACATACGTTACAATAGCTCTTGCACACACAACACACGCAACATAGCCCTTTTTCTCACAATCTTGGTTCGACCTTTTATGATGTAGAGAACTTTCTTCAGTTAAACATCTTTTGCTACATGCATATGAAAGATTACATGCATGAGCAAGTACGTTAGAACTTAAATATTTATACTACCTATTTTTCAACAATTTTTTTTTTTACAATGGGTTTATTGCAAATGTGAGCGAGTGTTCAACAACTTATTTCTTGTGATCCTTATTGTGCTTGTAAATAATCTTTACTAACACTCTTCTTTGACATAGTGAATTTATTTGAAAGATTACATGGAAACAATGAATAAGACACCATGTAAATTCTTATTTATTTTTGTAGTACATAAAATTAGCTTAAGTTTAGACATGTTTAGTATATTCATATATGAAATCAAAATTAATCGTAAATTATTAATATGTCAAATCTTTCTTTAACGCAATTATGATTATTTATTATTGAAAATATTAAGGGTATGCTATATATAGAAGGGAAGAGAGAGAGAGAGAGAGAGAGAGAGAGAGAGAGAGAGAGAGAGAGAGAGAGAGATACCTTGGGGTATTTACTCAAGTGTAAAAAGTATTCATCAAGGAAATTGCAATTCCAATGAGATCAACTAAGAGTATACACAAAAAAAGATGATAGTTTAAAAACTATATATGAACCATAATATGTAAAATATTCGAATATGATGCCATGAGAAAATAATTAGAATTTAAATATTTGTAGAAAACTCTTATCTCAAATTTTTTTACAATGGATTCATTGCAAATGTAAATGATTTTTGGCAAAGTTGGCCCTCACAATCCTTATTATCTTTAATAACACTTTTCTTTGATATGGTAAATTTATCCACTCTTAAAAATAATCCTATATAGTACAGCTATTCTATTAATATTTTTGTTTTTATATATTTATTTATAGAGAAATAGAGATAGATTTACACTAACTTGACTCGAAGTTAAAAAGTATTTGACAAGTAACTTGCAGTTCCCATGACATCAACTAAGAGTAGACCCAAAAATAAATGTTAGTTTAAAAACTTTAGATGCCACCATAATATGTGAAAGGTAGCAATATGATGAATTGAGCAAGTAAATTAAGACTCAAATATTTGTAGAAAAATCTTAGGCAGGTTTTTGAAGGAAAAATGTTTTGCAATGGGGTCATTGAAAATGTGATTGATTTTTGAGCAAGTTATTCTGAACCATTGTTATTGTGCTTGTCAACAATATTAACCTAACACTCTTCTTTGACATGGCAAATTTGTCCAATCTTCAAAAAAACTCGCACATACACCACATACACTATCAAAAGAGTCCAACAACCAACAATAATGTGGCAACAACAATAGAGGCATAATAAGCGACACATGCAATAGTGCCTCCATTTGATAGGGCATGGCACATGTGTATCACGCTTCATTAATGTGGGCGCATCATAAAAGGAACAAACATTCTCTCTATCTCTCTCTCATCATTGTACCCTATGATGATAATTAATTAAGTAAACATTGATGTATGAAAATGTTCTATTATGTACACAATGTTATCCACACAAACCTAGCATATGGAGTCATAAACTTATGAATATTTATTAGCAAATTGTTATCCTAACTTTGGTGTGGGTGGGTTTGAAACCAATTCCAACAATTGTTTAGGGTAATGGACCAAACGGTTGGATTCATGGAGATTTTGAAGAATCAAAAATCACCTCCAGATGCATCTAACTACCTACATCGTACATACACAATGATACCCTACGACTCTTGAATTGTCATGGTCACGAACCGGATGTCACATACACTTTCAAAAATTGCATTGAGGTGAATCTACCTACCTAAATAGTACATACATAACAATAGCTCTCGCACACACAACACATACACTATCAAATATAGCCCTTTTTCTCACAATCATGGTTTGACCTTCTATCTTGTAGAGAATTTTCTTAAGTTAAACATCTTTTGCTACATGCATATGAAAGATGACATGCATGAGCAAGTACATTAGGACTTCAAAATATTTATAGAAAACTCTTACCTATTTTTTAATAGACAACTTTTTCAAATGTGAGAGAGTGTAATTCAACAACTTATTTCTCACAATCCTTATTGTGCTTGTGAACAATCTTTACTAACACTATTCTTTGACATAGTGAATTTATATGGAAGATGACATAGAAACAATGAATAGGACACCATGTAAGTTCTTATTGTATATGTTTTTATAATACAAAAAATTTACTTAAGTTTAGACATGTTTTTTTTTTACTTAACAAAAAAAGAAGATAGGTTAAAAACTATAAATGACACCATAGTATGTAAAAGATTGCAATATGATTCCATGAGAAAATAAGTTAGGATTTAAATATTTGTGGAAAACTCTTATCTCAAATGTTTTTACAATGGGTTCATTGCAAATGTGAAAGTTTTTTGGCAAAGTTAGCCCTCAATCCTTATTGTGCTTGTCAACATTCTTTAATAACACTCTTCTTTGACATGGTAAATATATCCACTCTTAAAAATAATCCTATATAGTAAAGCTATTCTATTAAAATTTTCCTTCTAATTTATTTATTTTTAGAGAAAGAGAGATAGGTGGTTTACACTACCTTGAGGTATCTACTCAAAATGTAAAAATATTTGGCAAGTAACTTGCAATTCCCATGACGTTAACTAAGAGTAGACACAAAAATAGATGTTATTTTACAAACTTTAGATGCCACCATTATATGTAAAAGGTTGCAATTAATATAATGAATTGAGCAAGTAAATTAAGATAAGAATATTTATGGGAAAATCTTAGGTAGGTTTTTGTTGAAGGAAAAATGTTTTGCAATGGGTCATTGAAAATGTGATTGATTTTTCAAGAAGTTATTCTTAACCATTCTTATTGTGCTAGTCAACAATATTAACCTAACACTCTTCTTTGACTTGGAAAATTTGTCCAATTTTCAAAATAATTTGCACACACACCACATACACTATCAAACATAGCCCTTTTTCTCACAAACATGCCTGGAACTTTTATGATTTAGATAACTTTCTGATGTTAAACATCTTTTTCGGACTGGTGTTGCAAGACACTGATGATGTTTTTATGTCAAATAAGCATCATGGGAATCGGGCCTCCATTTGTTTTTGATGTCTCAAACTCAAGTGCAGAGCAGATAGCCTGCCTTATCACCCTCTTCATTCTGCTACACCCATTATGATGCATGCATGTGCCATGAACAATTATGAGTCCTCTTAACCTTCGGGAGCTAGTGCTCCTTGGTCAAATTCATATTGTTTTTCCCAGATTGGTGTTTTGCCTATTACCACATTCTTTCAAGATACAATAGTAGATGATTGCGTTTGAAGAGTTACCCTCGCTTAGCAAAACCCAAGACTTGTTGGCCTTGCCCTTTTGGGCAAAACCCACAATGTGTTTGCATTGCAAAAGACGACCTCTTTATTAAGATCCCTTGACTAACATGTTCCGGATAGAAAGCTCTTGAAGCACCTTTTGTGCTTTTTGACATGCACCACATTTGGCATACAAATGGGGCATTTTTTATGAACCTCTTGTGTAGTGCCACATCCCCTCAAGATGCAAGCGTAAATGATTGCATATGCTCCTTGGTCTCAATCTTTTTTTTTTCCCGATCAACATTTTGCCCTAGTAACACATGCATTCAAGATGCAATTGCATGTGATTGCGTTTGGAGAGTTGCCCTTGATTTGCCAATCCCAGATCTTGTTGGGCCTACCATTTTGCACAAACCCCACAATGCTTCTTTGTCAAGAGCCGCTGACTAATATGTTCCGGAAAACAGGAAGTTCTTGAAGCACATTTTGTGCTTTCTGACATGCACCACATTTGGCATACAAAGGGGGCATTTTCTATGAACATCTTGTGTAGTGCCACATGCCCTCAAGATGCAAGTGAAAATAATTGCATATGGAGAGAGACCCTCAATTTGTATCCGCAAAAAAAAGCCAAATTTTCTTGCCCGAGAGCTTCTTGGACAGAGTGTACGGACATTGATTGCACGGGATGGATCAAACTTACCCACAGGTGGCTTTGATGACGATGAGTATTGGATATATCTTTCCAGTCATGGCATTGCATGAGGTGAGGATTGGCAATCTACCTAGTGCAAAGGTGTATGCTCATGCAAAACATATGTTTGGAGCCTTCACAAATACTGGGTGCTTTCATAGATATTGGGTGATGCAAGAGCCAAATTTGAGATTATACACTTGGACCTTGGCAAAATGGAGGATCTTTGGTATTAATTGCTACACACCCAAAATTCCATACGCAAAGGTGTTCTCATTTTCATTATTTTTTTGTCAACATTTGAATGCCTTTCCCAAGCTACTGATCTTTGATTAGAAGAAAAAGAGAAGAAGAATAGATTTAGACATATCTTAGAGGTCTCTTTGAGGTTGTTCCTACCGAGTAGAAAAATTTGTGTGTGTGTGTGTGTGTGTGTGTGTGTGTGTGTGTGTGTGTGTGAGAGAGAGAGAGAGAGAGAGAGAGAGATACAATTATGTACCTGCAGTGATTCAACACAAATTAGAAACTAAGGCATAAACAATATGTCTACAAAAGATATCAATTTGCACCACGTCAAGGAGGTAGAAGTAGAAGTGGCGCGTGATGTAGAAATTGGTGATACTCCTCCTCATGGATCTCCTCCGGAGATTTCTAATGATAAAATAGAGGTGCACATGGGATCATGGGATCATCGCCTAATTTTGCAGATGAGGAAGGGGATCAGCTCGACTGGCATGACTCTGTGTAAAGTGTGAGCTTTTTCCTAAAGTGTGAGTCAAGAAGAGAAGAGTGGAATTATCCCACATGTTGTGGAGCAAGGCTGTAGAGCTACTTAAAGCTCATTTCATGAATGAATAAAGACAACTCTAGTTTGCACTACATGCTTGTCTCTGGTGAGCATGTGCTAAGCTAAGTCAATACTCAAGATTGTGTTTATGAATCCAAGCTAATTCTATCTTGGAACCGAATTCACTTGAGTGTTAATCTTGCTTACACACACACTCAGACGCTTGCACTATGTTTCTCCTTCATCCACCCTAGCTAGCACAATCCCATTCACAACAAGTGGTATCAGAGACACCGATATGATAGCTAGGTTTGATATTATGCATTTGCATGTTTGTACAATTAGCATTCATTAATCATCATTAGGCAGATCCATTAGGTTTTCTCTTCTATTGCATAACACATTCCTAATTAATATTCCATTGGCTAGCATGAGCATGTTCTTGAGCTAAAGACTCTTGGGCCACTACTCACTGGCTAATTGGAAGCTTAATTAGCATTGGAATTCATTAATTTGCCATTAGAAACTTGCATTTTCATTCAATAATCTGCTCCTTATTTTAGCAAAATTGGCATTCACCATTGGTGTGTGTGCGTAGCCCTTCTCGAGAGCTTTCTATCAAGCCCATCCACACAAATTTTGAGCTAGACTTCATCAATAAATACCTTGAACAAACTCCACGATTAGCAAGCTTCATTCTCTAGTTTTTCCTGTGGATCCAAGGCTCAAAAAACTCTGTGTGTGTGTGTGTGTGTGTGTGTGTGTGTGTGTGCCTAAAGAAGCATTTAAGGCTCACCATCCTTTTGTAGAACAAGAAGCCTCAAAAGCCTTCAAAACTGGCCCTCACCGTAGTGGGACTGCTCTCTTAAAGAGGGTCAAACCCTCAAAAGGGGGGACGTTCACACAAGCTCAAAGTCGTTGCCCGGCACCCTGTCCGTCGCTGCACGACCATCTTCTCGTGCTTGCCCGGAGAGTTGCCTCCTGCCCGTACTTGCTCGACAAGTTGCCCGCCTGCCCGTTTCTACTCTGACCACAAACGGCGCCCCCAAATTGGCCGTCCGATGCGATCATGGACCTTGCCAAGGCCATAAACCCCTTTACAAGGATCATTTTGGGTCCACCCCTACGGGGGCCCCTTCCCGCGGATGCCTAGTGCTTGTCGCCTTGTCAGCCCTTGTACCAAGACTCCAAGGCCACAAAAGAGCACGACCCCGCGGCCCAGCTCGGCTAAAGGACATCGTTGTTAAAGCGTCAAACCCTCATAACGGTGTTGTCCCACGGCCATTGGCCCGACCATCTCAAGCTCCATGCCGAATCCAACTATCCATTGGCAACACCTCAAGCTCTGAGGGTTTATTCCCTCCTAATGCTATACCTTAAGCCATAAGGGAATGCTCTCACGAGCTCAATAAGCATTGAAAGTAAAAGAACCAAATCTATTCAAAAACTTTTCTCAAACTTCAAAGGAATAAAAAAAAGCGGAACATTCCAAGAGTTTCAATAAGCAAGAGGTCGAGCTGGTTTCTATCTGTGAAGAGGAGCTTCACTCTAGTGAAGAGGGGCTTCACAAAGGGAATTCTGTCTCTCTCTCTCTCTCTCTCTCTCTCTCTCTCTCTCTCTCTCTCTCTCTCGCAATAAACCCTAAAATTTTACAGCCAAGCACAATAAATTGCTGATAAATTTTCTATCATCTCCAATGTAACATTTAATGGCCTAAAAACTTGTGTGTAGAGGAAATTAGCATGAACATAGTGGGCATTTCATTAGAATAGATTCCTAATGAGAATTACAAGAGTGCTTGGGTGGAGAGAGCAACAAAAAGCATAACACCTAGTTAGATAGCATGAAAAATACTTTCAAAAGAGAGAGAAATTAAGCTATTGACAACAGTTGAGGACCGGATTTGCATGGAGCCGGTCCCCCCTCCAAAAGGCTTTGTATTATGGTTTCTCCCATCAAGAGAGACATTGTACAATACAATTCTTTGTGTCCCTTCAAGACTAGCTAGTACAATGAAGATGAAAGCTTCATGCACTAAGCAAAACACTTAGCAAACACAACATCAATCATCCCCGGTCTCAGATCCAAGACCTCACACACCTTCGAAGATGGTGAGAGCTAGCAGGGTATGAGAGTAGATTGAGAGGAAGAAGGAGTATCTTACAAGAAAGATGTACATCTCCTCACATAATCACTCATATTAGCATAGCTTAGCTTATTAATTAGCATGGTAGAGGAGATGAGCATGCATTGAAGCTTGGCTCTTGGTTGGATTTGCATCCACATGCCAAGAGTGTGTCGATGTAGGCTTCTATCTCACAAGCTTGGAGTAGGTGATGAGCTCTCCATTAAAGCTTGGGAAGAGATAGTCTTCTCTTTCTTCACACATGAGATTGTGTGAGTGTGTGTGTGATAATGCCTTGCAAAAATCAGCCCCCTCTCTCTCTTGGGCGAGCCCTCTTGCTATTTGCTCTTGCAGGCTCCCCATTGGACAGTGCCAAGCTTAGCCAATAGGAAAATAGGGGTAAATTGAAGATCCTTCTGACATGTGTCTCTCTTTCCCTTTTTGAGAGAGCTTTATCAATTAAAATTAATTGATTTAAATGAATTAAATCTCCATTGGACCTTTCCCCATTCTGGCCAATAGGAATTAAGTAGCCCATTGGGCTGCTCAATTCCTATTGGACCCCTTCACGGGCTGTCCAATAATCATCCAGGAGACTTCATTTTCATTGTTTCTTTTCATTAAGCATTTTAAAAATTAATTAGACTAAATTTACTCTAGCCTAATTCTCATTGGTCCACTTCAAGGGTCATCCAATAGGAATTGAGCACACTTTGGGAGCAACTAGCTTAGGCATCTGATATGTGTCCTTTATGCCCTTTGTGTTCAAATGGGAGCTTGTGTGTGTGTGTAAGTGTTTTAGTCTTTCTCTCTCATCCCCCTACCTTTAGGGCTAGCCCCCTCATGTGTAGGGATGTGAGTTGACTTTGGAGAGTACACAAACCACCCAATTTATCCTAAGCTTTAACCCTTTGGACACAACCTTTGAATTTTGGAACCTTAGCATTTTGGAAGTCTTAATGGGCTGAACCTTAGGGTCTTTTCATCCCATTGTTGCACATGGCTCTTTTTGCAGATGGCCCCCCCTTTGGATCCCTATTTTCCCTCCTTTGGATCCCTACTATGGCCGGTCTGCTAACTTAACCAATATTCTAGCTTTTTCTCCCCTAGCACTTCCCCACATTAAATGATCAGTTTAATATGAGAAAATCATTTAGGAGAATTAAATATTGATTATTATGACATCCAAAGGGGAATTCCTGCTCGTGTAAAGAGGTAGACACTGGCTAGGAGAGTCTCCTAAGAGAAGACCCCTCTATTAGCACAATGGGAAAAAGGGAATCGAGAAGTACAACGGGGAGGCATTTCACATGTCATAAAATCTAATATATAATATCTAACCAACCCAAATGATTTTCTCATATTAAACTGATCACTTAATGTGGGAGAATAAATGGGAACAAGGGTTAAGATATAGATATGTGCTTATAGATCTATCTGAACACGAGGCCAATGGTAAAGGGGCCCAAATGAGAGTTGGTCTATCAAAGAGCAAGGCTAACCAATGGAGCATAAGACCTTAGGGTTAGCTTCATTGAAGACCTCCAATAATGTGTGTAAAAGTCCTTTGACGTTAGGTAAGCTAAGGTCGAGCTTGAGGTAGGAACACGAACCACCTCGAGGTGCTTGTCCTGCTTGATGACTAAGGTGCTTGAGGTGATTGATGATTGAGGTGCTTGATGATTGAGATGCTTGAGGTGCTTGACATGCTTGAGATGCTAGGGTTGCACTTGAGGTGAGAACCCAACCCAAGATTAAAGTGCTTAAGGACCAAGCTTGTGGTGGGAACTGGGCCTATGGATAAGGGGCTTGAGGTGTCAAAAGGTCAAGATTCAATCCCTACAAGGAAGGGGCGAGCCCTACAAGAGGGGGCATGAGAGAGAGCACCCACACACTCACACAAGGCATGCATGGTACAAAGAAAGCAAAAGGGACACTTGTCAAGTTCCTCCTCATGTTGCCCTCATGGTGTGCCTGAAGCCTATTGGTTGGCCACCCAAGGGGTCCAATGATAATTTAGGAGATTTAATCAATTTATTTTGCATTTATCAAGTCCTCTCTCTCAAAGGGGAAACGGGACACTTTTCCCAAGGCTAAGCTAAGTCAATACTCAAGATTGTGTTTATGAGTCCAAGATAATTTTCTCTTGGAACCTAATTCACTTGAGTGATAATCTTGCTTGCACACACACACGCACACGCTTGCACTATGTTTTCTTTCATCCACCCTAGCTAGCACGATCCCATTCACAACACTTTGCAAGTCAAAGCTTGGAGTGGCAAGCCTCTTCTAGCTCCAAATTGAAGGTAAACTAAGCAATCTACCCACATTGATTAATGGAACTATGATGATTCTCTCATTGAACATACTTGCTACCATTTCTTATCTACAATGTGGCTGCCCTCGTTGCAGTAACATGCAATCATTTAGATGGGTAAGAAAATTTTGAAGGGCGCCTTAGTAAACAAGAGGTATATGAATCTAGATCGGTCCATGCAAGCTATCCTCATCCAGGGATTCACCTTCTAAACAATCATGGAGTGGGTCTTTGGAATGATGCAGATAAACGCTTGCTCTCTCTAGATTGCCATTTCTAGGACAACTTCACTCTCTTATCAAAATGTACTTTCAGCCTAAAGAACATTATTTCCCTATATTAGTAGATTGGTTTTTTGGTAAAGGGGCCTTGCTTTGTTCAAAAGGGTAGAGTGCACAAACATTGATCAAAGGGGATGGATCAAACTTACCCGCAAGTGGGTTTGATCACAATGAGTATTGGATATATCTTCCTAGTGGTCGCACTGCAGATGATTTGAGGATTGCCAATCTACCTATTGTGAAGATGTATGCTCATGCGAAACAGATGCTTGGAGCCTTCACATATATTGGGTGCTGCAAGAGCCAAATTTGAGATTATACACTTGGATCTTGGCAAAATGGAGGAGCATATGTTTGATTGGGAGCATGTCACTTACGGATCGATAACTTGAAAGGAAATCTTTCAAAGGTCTTTTTTTTTCGTAACTGAGTGGCAACTTGTGGGTTAATCCGAACAATCTAGAGTACATTGATGGAAACAAATTTGTGGTATATGCATCTAGATCGGGCCATGCAAGCTATCCTCATCTAGGGATTCACCTTCTAAACGATCATGCAGTGGGTCTTAGGAATGATGCAGATAAAAGTCATTATTTGATGGATGCTAGTCAAAATTTTGAAACCATACCTACAAACTACCGTGGATTCAAAAATGCTCTTGAAGAGCCTGCATGGCTGCAATTAATGCGAAAGTGGATGCAAGGATTTTATCAACGTTCATTGGATAGGGAATTGGTCACTTGCCCCTTGATGGAGGGGACAAAGGGAGAAATTAACCCAAAAGTCCTCGATGCCTTGGGTCCAGGTGGATTCTCATAAACATAGCTCGAGGTTTGATAGCTTGAGGTCCGATAGTGGATGAAGCAAAAAATTTGAAGGCATTGGTGGAGGGCCTTATCGGAGAAGATGTTCTGGATGTGTTTGAGAATGAGCTTCCAGTCCCCCAAGAGTTGATGTCTCTCGATAGTGTTGTTTTGACTCCTCATGCCGGCAGTTTGACATGGGAAACCAGGAGGGCTATACCAGATCTTGTTTTTTCCAACCTTGAATCCTATTTCGTTGGCAAGCTTCTTCTAACTCCGGCCTGTAGGTAAACTAAGCAATCTACCCACATTGATAATGGAACTATGACGATTCTCGTGCTGGACATACCTGCTACCATTTCTTATCTACAATGTGGCTGCCCTCATTGCAGTACCATGCAATCATCAAGATAGGCAATAAAATTTTGGAGGGCGCCTTAGCAAGCAGGAGGCAAAGAAGAAAACCGAAGCTTGCATACGCATAATCAAGCTACCATTTCTTATCTACAACGTGGTTGCCCTCATTGCAGTAACATGCAATCATCAAGATAGGCAAGCAAATTTAGAGGACGCCTTAGCAAACAGGAGGCAAAGAAGAAAACGGAAGCTTGCATGCACATAATCAAACATATCCCATCCCTTGGAGTGATACCTCCTCATCATGCATCACGTGTCTTCCTTTGACCTCTATTCACATTCCCCAACCTCTATTGTATATGCTCATCTGTGGACAAAGGTGAAAGCGAATGAGAAGAGCGAGAAACGAATGCATGCAGTAGTCTCTTGTGATTTGTGTGCATTGGATTTATCCATTGTAACTGTGCCACTAGTAAGGAACCTGAAGGCGTGAACCTGGCCTTGGGAACTTGGGAGGGAGAGAGAGAGAGAGAGAGAGAGAGAGAGAGAGTTTCCTACTTGGTAGGAACGACCTCACAGGCAATATTGCCAATATTGTGACCTGTAAAGAGCTTTTCTTGCTAAACCGCGTGCAGGCAACAACCAATGCGCGCGTAATTGAGATTAGCAACAATAATATTGTGACCTGTAAAGAGCTTTTCTTGCTAAACCGCGTGCAGACAACAACCAATGCGCGCGTAGTTGAGATTAGCAACAATAATATATTGCAACATTACTCTTCAGTAGCTGCTTAGGAAGCAGGGAATGCTGGTGGTGTGGATTTGAACTCACAACAGTTACTGCTTTGGAGCTCCCTTCTTGCCATGAATAACCACGATTGGGCAATGAAAATATATTCACATCTTCTTCAAGGTCTTTTCTACAGCAGGCGGTCGAGGTAGAAACTCCATATAGCAGCTTTGTATGCCAAACAGGCCGAGTGCAAGCGACTTAGCATTCCATATCGCAGTGCATACTGCTGTTTATATCCCCATTCTCTCTCTCTCTCTCTCTCTCTCTCTCTCTCTCTCTCTCTCTCTTTTTGCTTGCGCATTCGCCAGTATATCACATCACCAAGAGTTGTATAAGTACAGAAGAGATGCACCTACCAGGAAAGCTGCAAGCTGGAGGTGCTGGTGAGCACTGCAGAGAAGGACTGCCATGCGATGAAACGTCTCAATGCTGAATTGGTTATCAAACGCGGCGATTGTCATCGTCCTCGCAAAAAATATGTTTGCGCAAAAAAAAAAAAATCTTTTAAAAATCGTGTTATGCTTTGACCTAAAACTCCCACGTGGCACTTCCTGAAGAACCCTCTTTCCATTATATAAGTTAGATGCTCTCCTGGGAGATTTGAGCAAGGCTGATCATGTAATTCTTTTTGGTTTTGTTAATATTATCTCACACACTTAGGTGAGTTTTGCTATTTAAAAAAAAAAAAAAACTGACATGCCTACCTACTTCTGCCTAGTAAGGCTGCCCCATCTCTACTCATTGTACTAGAGTTGATGTAATGGTCCATTGCAATTAGTACCAACATAGTCCCCGGTTTATTCCTTATTTTAGTTTTCTCTTGAAAACCACATCCATGGCTACAAACAAACCACACATACTTTACTACTTCTGCAGCTACCTCAATCCGCTTGCTGCAATACCATGCACGTGCAACCCTGCTTTGTGTCCCCCTCTGTCATTTTCTTTTGTTCCATGTGCACCCAGATAGTTCCTTGAGAGAGAGAGAGCACATGGCAATGTTGCGTGCCTTGTAGGGCATTTCGATACTTGTCTCCCATAAGCTGCCATCACTACAATGGGAGAGTCCTCCCTGTCTTTCCCTTCCCTTGTTCCCCAAGCGTACCATACCCCCTTCCTTAAGCCTTGCAACTCTTGCATGGTGGAGACTCTCTCTGTACAACGCCATTCATTCCATCTCCATCTTTCTCTACCTCCCCTACACCCTGCTGTCCAAGGTCGGTGTTGTGCATCCTTTGCGTTTTCTCTGCCAACATCCTCGATCCATCCCCCTCTGCCAACATGCTCAATACATCAAGAGATACGAGCAAGGCATGGTTGCCATATATTGCGCCTCTATGCGGGGCCTCGCGAGTGAGCACACATGGCGATGCGCCATTCACGATTGCTCTGCAACAACTGCTGAGCCAACACAAATTACACAATCCAAAAAAATCTCTCTCCCCCCGGGCCCCCTCCCCTCTGCACCACATGCCCACCCTTTCAATTTTCCAAAATTCCCAAAGCACCCCAAAAGTTTTATAATTTTTCCTAGGAAGACTGATTTTATATCATACAAGATGCCAAAACTAGAATTTGAGTTGGATGTTGTGCATATGAATTGCTTCATTATTTTTAGGCATAATTGCCCTCTTTTGGGAGGTATTCTCAATTGTCAAAAAGGAATAAAGAGTAGAAAATCTTGAACAATCCAACAAAAATAGATACAAGCGCATTTGGGAAATTTATGAAATTCAAGGGATATTTTGGGAATTTCCACAATTTAGAAGGTATTTTGCCATTAAAAATAATTGGTCCTCCCGTACTAAAACACTTTCTTATTAAAACTAAAACACTTTACTTTTACCTTGAAACTAAGGTATCTCCTTAGATTCTACCTAAACAATTGCTTTCAAACATTGTGGAGTCCTTTATTATTAGCCAGAAGTAGGTAGGCATGTGAGTTCATAAAATGATTCTTCCTTACAAAAGTTATATAAGGAAGGGTTTAAATTTGTAAATTTGGGAAACTAGGTTATGAAGAAAAAGGATTCATTTAACTCATGATGAGCATGTGTGAAGAGAAAGTGTCAGAATACCTCTTTCAAAGCACATGACACAGGTAATTTATTAAAGGTGGATCCCCTAGGAGCTTTAGGGGACTCTTTCACCAAACATAGGAGATAATTTGGGAGAGTGAATTGTGGATTTGGCGATATTTTTTTGTTGGAATAATGATTGCAAGGATGCACACACAACTTGAAGAAGATAAAGAAGCTCAAGGCACAAAACAGAGAGTGTATTGCTTAGTGTGCAAATAGATAAATAAGTTAGTCCTAGAGTGATGGGTGTATATGCAAGGCATGTAGAAAAATTTTCTAGTGAGGGAAAAAGTACCTCGGGCAGTCGTAAGTGTGTTCACACACATCACTACCACATACATGGTAAGAAATTCCCCTTGGGAGTGATATGGTGAACTAGAGCTAGCACTAGGGAAGTGCCATGCCGTGAGGACATGATGAATCCACAAGGGGAAGCAAGCTCAAAGCTTTGAACTTCTCACAAGGTAATGCCTTTGTGAAAAGATATACAAGGTTGTCATGTGCTGGCACACATAAACAAAGACGACCTCTCGTGTTGAGAGTCTCTCCCTGACATAGTGATAATGCACCTCAATGTGCTTTGCACAAGCATGAAGAATCGGGTTCCTCACAACTGCCAATGCGCTCTGAATGTCAGTGTAGATGATGCTTGCACAATGTCATGTCCAACACCCAAATAATCCAAAAGGTATCAGAGCCATACACACTCAAGCATAGCTATGAAGATTGCCATGTAAGCTTCACAATTAGAAGTGGCCACATTAGATTGCTTCTTGCTTAACCTGATATACCTGAATTGCCAAGCATGAAACAAAAACCACTTGTGGACACTTGTCTTATAACAACCAGTCCAATTTGACTCCAAAAAAGCATGCAAATCTGGCGGCAATGACCCCCCCTTGGGATGAAAGAACCCAAGATGTAAAGTGACACTCATATGGTCAAATTAAGATTCTTTTAGCAGTCTACTAATGCTTAGACCCTGGGCTATGCATGAATCTATTGACTTATGAGACTACAAACTGAATATCTTTGTATTGTATATATAAATAAGGAATCTAACAACAATTTGAGAAAGAGTGACATCAGCAAAATCTCTAGCATCATGAAGATTCAATTTCAAACCAGTTTCCATTAAAGTAGAAATAGGTTTGCAGTCCTCGTCCAAAATTACAAAGTAATGTCTATATGTCTCTTGCTTGACACAAAGCAATACCTCCATCACATTGCATAAACTATTTGCCCAAGTAATGATGCAAAAACCCAAATCTTTTAACTTGAAAATAGCATTCAATTCAACCTTGAATTTGACAATGGGTGTCTGATTCAAACCACTATTCAGAAAATCATCTACATACAAAATGATGATGAGATATGCATCACCCTCATGTTTTACATACAAAATGCTTTTATTTGAATTGTTCACAAAAGCCTTGTTTAACGGATGAAGTGTCAACTTTCTCAAACCAAGCACGAGGAGACTACTTCAACCCATACACAGATTTCTTATATTGGCACACTCTACTTTCTTAAATATATCACCATTCAAGAAAGAAGTAACAATGTTTGATTAATGTACGTTGTCGTGCAGCTCCGCTGCCATGATGAGAAAAAGAGCAGAGAAATGCAAGCTAAGCTTCTTTGAAGCCTACACATTCATTGAGCAGTGATTAGGGCTTGATAACAGGCCAAGTTTAATGATTAATGTATGCCAGATGCGGCTTAAAAGAGCCAATAGATGCCTTAATGATGCCAAAAATGATTATGCTTGGAGTGAACACAAATGGGATATTATGATCTAGAATTGTAATGCTTGATGTTCTCTACCGGCCTGTCTTTACGGCTCGTCGATTAGAGCTACGGTGAAGAAGTTATGGCATATTGAAGTTTGAGTCGGTTGCAGATCCGTACCGGATTGGGCAACTGCAGCTGAGGTGACAGAAACAAAATGAATGCATGGGCCTGAAGTGCTCACTTTGTGGAGTGTCTCGGTCTTTCCAGATCAGCGATCGAAGTTCCGGTTGCCAAGATATGAGCCGTTGAATATTCACCGGAGGCCGGCTCCGAGCCAGTCAAGTCGGCTTCGGCAGTGTGCCATCTAGGAATTTTACAGCCCTATAGGTTTTGTATGCATTCTATGCAGTGCAAGACGTCTAAAGGAATTCACGGCTTGTCAGATACAGTCCAGGTTGATCGAATAATCTGGATTAAGGCCGGTGTCAGTTGCCGACGCGACTGAACTGGGCAACTTTTGGCATTATTTGCAATGTTGTTATGAGCATTAGAATTCACAAGAAGCTACCATGCCTCTTCTTGGTGATGACCTTCTGCTTTCTTGAGAGTCTTGCCTTGCTCAATATTGTAACAGAGTGGCGCCTTTACAGAAGCATCATATGCATGCCAAATGTGGTTATGTGTGCCATTAGTTACGAAAGCACAAAAAGATGTTGATGAGCTCATTGTACGAAATGACGACTCATGGAGTGCATTGAGTGCATGTGGCTTGGCAATATGTATGCCTAATGTGGTGCCCAAAGGCCGCTCACCCAATAAGGAGCTAAAATATGGCTGCCCATGAGTTTAAGGACTATGCCCACCCACTAAGTCCAGCCGCCCACGTTGTAAGTTAAAGGGGTTTTTAGTGTAAAGGCAAGGAAAGAAAAGGGGGAGATGGCGAGCAGCGAGTAGAGCTGCCTCAGGGGGTTCACTATGTGTAAAACTACCATATCACGTGCGTTCAAGACACGTCTGTAAAACCCCTTATCTGTGAATTTTGTTAAGAATATAATGTACCCTTTTCTTTTAAAATCTGTAAGTTTTTTTCAAATTTGAAAACATAACGCCCTTCTGTATATATATTTCTGTAAGTTTCAAGAACTTTAAATACCCTTCTGTTGAACTCACATGATAGGTTACATTTTTATTAGGTGACCTCCCCGGGAGCGCTGCGCAGGGAAGAGAAGGAGGTCCGCGCGAGCAGCACTGATGCTCAGGAGGCAGCGACCAAGAAACGGGAATTGCCGTGCTCCCCCATGCGCTGCGCTTGAGACCGATTGCGGCGATTTTGGTGCACGTCCGAAATCCGGATCTGCCACATCATAGAGGTGATTTTTTTGGCCTCCCTAGCAACGACGGCGCCGTCGTTGCTAAGGGAGAGAGGAGCTATTAATAGCAAGGCCTTTTGCATGAAGGGTGGGGAAGCAAACGAGCAAGAGGGGAAGAGCCAAAGAAGGTAACGAATAGGAGGAGGTTGGAAAAGAAAACGAGGAGAGGCAGCAAGCTACGGGAAGGAATCACGAGCTCTCTCTCTCTCAGAGCTTGGACAAAGAGAACTCTCTCTCTCTTTCTCTCTCTCTCTCTCTCTCTCTCTCTCTCTCTCTCTCTCTCTCTCTCTCTCTCTCTCTCTCTCTCTCTCTCTCTCGCTTTGCGAAGGATCCGTGCTAGAGCAATAAGGCAAGACGAAAAGGGGAGATAACGAGGGCAAGGAGGAAACGAAGAAGGGAGCAAGGGCAAAGATCCCTCTCTCTCGCTCTCATGCTTGGCAAGATAAAGGATCTCTCTCTTGGTGAAGGGAATTGTAGGGGAACAAGCTTGAAGAAGGTGAAGCTTAAGGAAGTCAAAGCTTCTTTCTCTCTCCCTCTTGAGCTTGAACAAGAAGCAAACAAGGGGAGTGGAAGCGAAGCAAAACGGAAGGAAAGGGGGAGGAAGCTTGGTCGAAGCAAGCGAGGGAGTAAACTTGAAGCAAGCAAGGTCGAGAAGAAGTTTGTCGAGGCAAGCAAGTAGAGCTTGAGAAGAACTTGTCGAGGCCAGTAAGCAAACAAAGGGAGTAAGCTTAAAACAAGCAAGTTGAGAAGCTGGAGAGGGCATGAAGCATTAAGTTGGAGCTCGACAAAGTAGTGAGTCGGAGCTCGGCAAGGAAAGCTGACTTAAAGCTTGAAAAATCTAATGGAACTTGAAGCACATAAAGCAACAAGAGATAATTACCATCACCGTCATCGACTAGAGATTGATTTAATATTCTGTTAAGTTCGGTGTCGTTAACGGCTCGGTTAATCCTATAAACGGGAGTTTAAACTCCTAGTTAGCAGATGACCCAAGTGACGGTGCTGTTAACAGCCCGCCTTGGCTAGTACCAAACATATTAATCAATTAATTGATGATTATGGTGATTTCCAGAGTCAGTTGCATCAATTGTTCTTGTTCTCTCTCTTTCACACCTCCCACAGCCAGAGGCCCGGCGCCGGCTCACGTAGTGAACACATATCCCCCGACAACGTTCCATACAAAATCAGCTACCAATCCACATAGAAATGAACAGAAGTCATATGACATATGGGAACAAAAGTCTCTTCATAGTCAATGCGTTTTTGTTGTGCATAACCTTTTGTAACAAGTCTTTGATGCAGGCAATGTCGCCATCCGGCTTACGTTTCAACTTTGTAAAGCCACTTCCAAAAGTGGAATGAATTGAAACTACTCAATCCCCCCTCAACTTTTAGGTCTTCAACTACATTTTTGTGGACGACACTACTATGGGTTCCGTAGTCAACTCCAAAGGCAGATGCATCCTACAAGATATCACTCCCCGGTCTATACTTGCTCTATACTCTTCTTAATAGGTAGAATCTTCACAGATTCATGTCTACCTTCTCCCAATAGGGGACATAGGAATCAAAACCACCAAAATATCTTGTGAGATTTAAACGATGCTCCTAAGGAGCATGAAGAGAAACCAAGCAGTAACCATCTCGCTTGCTTCTCTCCTAGTCAGAAAGCCACTAAAAAGAATAAGCTTTTAACTGTCCCCACCCTGGCCTTGCTGTGTGTTAGTCCCCCCCCCCCCCCCCCCCCGCCCCCCCCCTTGCACCACTGGACTTCTCTCGGACTCCTTAACCAAGTGCACACGACCTGCTACCATCCCAAGCCATGTATCCATCGCTTCCATTGTGGCCCATCTCTCCCTGCCATGTGCCCCCTCCCTTCATCTTCCTTTTTATCCAAGCCAAGAACACCTTGCTAGATTCTTATTAAACAAGCCCTCCCAAAATTTGGTAGCAAAGAAGAAGAGATTGATGACCTCATTGCCATGGATGATATGAGAGTGAAAGTTTTTTACGCTGTCAATTTGAAGCTAGGAAGGGAAGATGGTGATAATACTTTGCCCTCAGCATCTCCTGCCTTTGTGTCACCACCCATTTCCGATGGCACTCCCTCCCCTGTAACAGCCTTCACTGTCCCCATCAAACTATGAAGAGTTCCTAGGAGGAGTTGTTTTTGGAGCCTCTTTCCCAGGTAACATAGGCCAGTACTTTGTTGATTTTGCGATCAGCTCCCCTTCGCAACCCTTCTTGCTCATAGCTAATACACGCAGCGACCTTGTGGGGTTTCTTGCTTGCTCTATGCTCTTACCCACGCAGAGAATCACACAATCAACTCTCTCTCTCTCTCTCTCTCTCTCTCTCTCTCTCTCTCTCTCATCGCCCTTACAGTGCGCATGCAAAAAAAGCCTAATGCCAACCGCTCCTATATTACATCCTTGGTCACTCTTTTGCCACCTCAAGCACAAGCTATGCACAAAGAGGAAAGTGGACCTATCAAAAATCTATTACACTCTCGCATGGGACACTGGCATGAGACACACACACACACACACACACACACAGAGTGTTTTCCCAACAAGTTGTCAACCCTCCATAAGCAATTACATATTGTTTTAAAAAAAGGGAGTCAATTCTAGAATATGATATGCTTCATCTACTTATAATATTCTTCCTAATTGAAGTAACATAATAAATAAGGGCAAAAATAAAACTCTTCCATTTTTTAGGTTAAAATATGAAGAATTGTCAGTAACCTTGATACTTGAAGAATTGTCAGTATTTACATTAACACTTGCAAAATTTATTGATTTTCTTCGATGTAAGCTTGGAATGTAGCCCAGGTTTTATAATTTTAACCGATTGAAGGTACATTAAACTCTGTTTCTTTTTGTAAACATAGATTTCCAACATACCCAAAATGGAAGGGCACAAGAGGCACTGAAAAGATGCCCGCTCAGTACATCCACGATCACTGTCTCACGACCTTGAGCACAAGATATGCACAAAGGGGAGAGGTGCACCTATCAAAAATTTGTTACACCCTTGCATGGGACACCAACACGAGAGAGAGAGAGAGAGAGAGAGAGAGAGAGAGAGAGAGAGAGAGAGAGAGAGAGAGATTCCTTGGCAAACTAGCAGTCTTCCTAAAGCAACTACATACCATACCATTTCAAGGAAAAAGGGAGTTATTCACTTTTCAACGAGAATTGATTTATCTAACTAGCCCTCGCTACTTCGGCTTTCATATACTCCATAAATAAAAGAGTGTCAGTGTTAGAGTTTGTAGACATGTCATCCTTGCGAGGGAAAGATTATGGAAAGCCAAAGATAAAGTATCCTAACATACATTGATACAGTCTTGATTATAGGTCAAGTACCCAAGGTTGTGAACACAAAAAGGAGGGGTCTGAAACTATTGTGCTGGATTGATATGGTTACACTATTGGCTACTGAGGTCGTATTTTTGAGGATTGAAATTAAAAAAAGCGTGTTTCATTTGATGGAAATGAAAGTTTTATTTGAGAATGCAGCTTTGAATTCATGAGATTAGGTGATGTGAGCAAACTTATATTACCATTAGATTTTCGATATCTAGATAATGATTTCAACGACTTTCGAGAGAGAGTCTCTTGCATTTGTGCTACATAAGACATTGCATTTTGACATAGAACTCATAAACATTTATTTCATATAGAGACATCGATTACTTGAAGGGTTTTTTATCTTGAAAACTTATTCCTCATAAAGAGATGAAGGCCTTATAATTGAGCATATCCTTACTGGAGAAGATACCAACAAGGATCAATTGTCAGAATTGTATTACATATACATTTTTGTCGAGACAATTTGTATGACATGCTTCCAATTAAAATTCCCTAAGTTTGAGAGAGAGAGAGAGAGAGAGAGAGAGAGAGAGAGAGAGGAGTGGCAGCTCCTTATGGGATTCAATTTTTCCATCAAAAGAGAAAGATTGATGGAGGGAGATAGAGAGGGTGATCACGGGGTTGAATGTCAGTATGCATGTATGTGTGTGTGTGTGTGTGTGTGTGTGTGTGTGTGTGTGTGTGTGTGTGTGAGAGAGAGAGAGAGAGAGAGAGAGAGAGAATAGTGATATCTCCTCATGGGTTTGAATTTTTCCATAGGGAGATAAATATTGATGGAGGGAAACAAGGAGGGTAGTTGAGGGGTTGTGCACTATCACGTGTGTGTGTGTGTGTGTGTGTGTGTGTGTGTGTGTGTGTGAGAGAGAGAGAGAGAGAGAGAGAGAGAGAGAGAGAGAGAGAATTGCCATATTTTTGGAGTGATCCACTCTCTCCACTTATGTGCATACAGACACTTATCCACACCTACAAATGTGTGTATGTGTGTGTGACCAAATGGCCATGCTTTTCTTGGCCGCATCAACGTGCGGGTCACACACTAGTGAATAAGAAAGCGGGCAGTCATCCATGTGCATGCTTGTAAGTAGTGGGAGGACCCATTATTCCATTTTTGATGGATTGTTCAAGATTTTAAGATCTTTGTTCCTTTTTGACAATCGAGATCCATTTTTAAGTGCTTAATTGCCTCGCAAAAAAGGTAATTATGTCTAAGATTAATGAAGCCATCCAATATAAAGGGTGGGGGGAGGGACAAGGCATGTGGAGGAGATAGAGAGATATTTTTTGAGGGCAGAGCATTGCGAAGTCCTGGCACGTGTGTCGGTGCAAATTTTTTTATAGGCGGAGCCAGGGGTGGTTTGAGACTTTTGTTCACAAAAAAAGGGCTTAGTGTATTTTTAACCTACTAAAATCCAAAGACCCATGCTACATTCCAAGATTGCCTTTAAGAAAATTGACACTTCTTCAAAATTTAACCTAAAATCTAGAAGAGTTTTATTTGTTCTTATTTATTAAACTACTACAATTAGGAAAAATAATATAAGTAGATGAAGCATTTTTTATCATAGAATTGACTCCCTTTTTCTTGAAATAATATGTCATTGCTTCTGGTTGGCTACCAGGTTGTTGTGGAGACTCTCTCTCTCTCTCTCTCTCTCTCTCTCATGTCGGCCCCACGTGAGAATGTACCAAATTTTTCATAGGTGGACGCCTCCTTTTGTCACATACTATCCTTAGGGTGGTAAGAGAGTGACTATGGATGTACTGAGCTTTCAACTCTTCTACATCCATCATGCCCTGTAATGGAAATGGCCTATGAACTTTGATTAGGAAATTAGATGAAGTACTTTTGTGAAATTACTTTGTGAGCATAGCGGGTGAACTTAATTGATGGTAGCAACATAAATATGGTACTTAGTTAACTTGGCATGACCAATACTTTTGCAAGAGAGAGAGAGAGAGTTTAGAGAACATGACAACAGTTGAGGACCGGATTCATACGGAGCCAGTCCCCCCTCCAATAGGCATTTGTATTATACTTTCTCCCATCAAGAGAGACTTGGTACAATACAATTTTTGTGTTCCTTGTGACCTAGGTGATGCAATGAAGATGGAAAGATTCATGCATCATAAGCATAACATAAACTTTGCAGAAAGCATTAACTATCACAAGCCTCAGTCCCAAGGCCTCAAATACCTTCGAAGGTGGAGAGAGTTAGTGGGGAATGAGGATAGGGAAGAGGAATAAGAAACATTCCATAGGAGAAAGAAATAGTTCCTCCCTTATCATCACTATTCTTACTAGCATACATAATAACATAGTAATGAAGATGGAGAAGATGTAAAGCATAAGCATTGAAGCATGGCTCTTGGTTGGATTTGCATTCCATAGCCAAGAGTGTTGGTGTAGGCTCTCACTTCTCACAAGCTTGGAGAAGGAGGTGGAGTTCCTCAACTTTCACCAAGTGAAAATGAATCCACAAAATGAATGTGTGTGTGGTGTATATCCCCCCAGCACCCCCCTTGCTTGCTTGGGACAAGTTGTAGCTTTTACACATGTTTCAAGCTCATTGGACCCCTTTCCCCCCTAGCCAATCACATGCAGCGTGTGTTATAGAAATGATATTTTATGATTTATTGTAGCTGACAGGTGGAAAAGACTAGACCCGGCTTGGCCTATGCAAATGTATTTGTATATCATGCACATTTTATTATTCAAGTGCTCTTTTATGAGCTTTGGCCAATTATGACCTGCTGGCCAGTTTGTACTCACTTTGAGCATTCAAGAAATCTATAAATTAAATATGTGCAAGAGGGAAATGCTCACTCTT